>NW_019229866.1:85320-161443 GCF_002742605.1 Olea europaea var. sylvestris
GTTATATAGAAAGCAAATGAGAAGATGATATATTAAAAAAAAAATTGGAAAGTGAGAAAAACAAAAGAGAGACAATAACATGAAGAAAAGTCATTAGACATTTGGTTGAGGAAACTATACCTTTGAGGCGAGGCAAGTAACCTATTTTAATCTCGAGTGTCGAAGCAATCAAACTTGGGAGAGCCTTTATTTGTTGAAATGTAAACTTGTGATAGTGAGATTAATCCAAACTATGAGAGGGTGATGACTACAGCTATGTAAATTCCTAGTCTTAAAATAGAACCCCGGGATAATTGAGTGAAAAGAATAAATTTGGAGGGGTTGTGTATCTCTCGAGCGAGTAAGGATACATTTGACCACTTGGGGTCGGGACTCAAATTCATCATGAACCTAATATGTTGGCATGAATTCACACACACACGTCAAGCACGCATTTAACTCCAATGCATTGAGCACGAGTCATAAGGTTGAAGTCTTGTTTTAGTCAGTCATGAGTCAAATTAAACAAAGTGCATGATTAGAGCTAAACTTTGTTGGTGATTCACATTTTTGTGATATGACTTGGGGTCGGGACTCAAATTCATCATGAACCTAATATGTTGGCATGAATTCACACACACACGTCAAGCACGCATTTAACAGGTAAAAGTTGATGTTATTTTTGTACTGATAAATTTTCATAAAGTCAAATACTCAGTTCAATCTTGAGCCATGGCAGGGTATTAAGCCATGTTTAGTCAGAATTAAGTTACTATCTTATTTGAGGACAAACAATAGTTCAAGTTTGGAGGGTTTGATAAGTGTGTTTTTGCACACTTATTTAGATCACAAATATGACTTTACGACCAAAATGTTTAAAATGTGATTTAATCCCGTTGAATTCATTCAATGTAGGTGTTTCTATGAAAATGGTGAAATTCAGAAGAAAAGAGCCGAAAAATGACTAAAATGGAGCAAAGGGATAGTTCAGGGATCAAAGTGCAATTATCCAAAAGATGGTCTGAAGGACAAATCAAGGAAGTGAATGAGCTAAGTACCAATTTGGTGATATTATGAGATGATGGAAATAAAAGAAACAAGCAAAAAGGACCAAAATGAATCAAACTAAAAGTTCGGGGACCAAGTTGCAAATAATCCATAAATGAGACGGAAATGGAATGAAGATTCAAGAGTGTTAGAGGTCAATCTGATGAGGAAAGGAGTCAAGAGGTGAAAAGTAAACATCAGAATTTGAGAAATCCTATTTCTATCAAAAGTGTATATCTTTGAGTTTTCTTCCCAATTCATTTTGAATCACTTGAATCAGAGATCAGCAAAAAAAGTTTTGATCAAAATAGTGAAAGTTGTCTGACGAAAAAATTTCTATAACCATGCAGTCGCATAGTTATAATTCCTTGCGGTCGCACAAGACAATACAGGGAAAATCTGGGCTGAAACTTTTGAACCATGCGGTAGCATGACTTTATACCATGTTGTCGCATGGTATAAAAATGTGACGAAATCTCAAGTTTCCTTATTCGACTCAAACACGATTTAGTAAGGTTTTAGGCGACTTCCTTGACCTAATTCCGTCCCCAATAAATACCAAACGACCCTGAAACATAAGGAAGGGGGGAATATACACAATTTTGTAGGATTTGGAGAGAAAGAACAAGGCAAAAACACAGCAATCCACTTCAAGATTCAAGATTTTACTTCAAGAGTCAATTGGGTGATGTTATTCCTTGATTTTAATTATTGTTTTTCTTTATTTCCTATTATGTTATGTTAGATTTTCATGTGCTAGGATTTGCGATGAACCTTATATTATGAACCCTTAATCTTGAATTTTATTAATTTGACGTTAAAACGTATTTTTAATTATTGAATGATTGGCATGGATTTTATTTTCTCTACAATTATGTGTGCAATAGTTGTATGAGATTTGTGGCTTGTTTTACCTTCGAGAGATGGAAAATAAGTTAGACATTATATTAATTGTCGTAAAGTTCGATAGGGGATAGAAATATACTACTATGCTTTACGTGATCTTTAAATATTCATAAATCTTTAGTACATTTTTATATGTTCGCATCCGTCATAAAAATATAGTCGGATCGCATGTGAAAATATGTTTAATTCTACTCGAAAGAGATTGTTAAACAAATTAGGAATATTGGTTTTCATAATTGAATTGTGTTGTCAATTTTATAAAATTCGGTTTAAAGGGAATTGATATAAGGTGATTCGGGATCCTAGTACGCATTTCGTTATCATATTTTAATAAAACTTGCATTTAGTTATAATCACGCATTTAATCTAGTTAATTTAGGCTTTATATTTATAAGTAGGTTATTAAATCATAATTTAGTTAGGAAAATATCAAGAATTTCTATTGTTTCTGTTAAGGCGACGATATGTAAAATTGAACTGATCAATCTCTGTGGGACGATATTCAGACTCATTTAATCCACTTTATTACTTGTCAACGAACCATACACTTGCGGTAATTTTAAATCGAAAAAAATAATTTCATGAACAACAACCATAATCAATCTCTAAGACAACAAATAATCTCACCACAAACAACCATTTTTGTTTAAATATATGAGACACTTATCTTGAATACTATGCCTCTAAAGTAGGGCTGTAAGCAAAAATCGCAAAATCGAAAAATCGAACTGAAATCGCATTTTAGAAACCGTTGGTTTGGTGCCACGTGGGCCCGATCAACGAAATGGTTTTGACCCAAACCAAACCGGTCTAAATGGTTTGGTTTAGGTTTGAGAATTTTAATTGCGGTTTAAAACCAAACCGGACCGGCGAAAAAATATATAAAAATAAAAAAATAAAAAAAATGAATTTTTTTGAAAATTCATCCAAATATGTAAAATTCAATAGTTTTGTCATTTGTGGGTATTTTTATCAATTCATATTTTTCTAATACAGATATATTATTATTATTATCATCATCATCATCATCTAATAATCCTAATATATATTTAATAATTTTAAGACTAACATAATCTATCAAAAGTTTTTTTCCTCTTCAAAATTTAGATGAATTCCAGTCGACACCCAATACAGTTTTGAGCCACCGGCACCACATACTTCTTTTCAGATTTTTCACGCCTCTTCAAAGTCGAATTGAAATTCATTATACCAAATCGAAGACAAAGAGATCCTAGACCTTCGGTGATAATATTTGCTACAAATAAAGTTTTAGATCAATAATTTTTTGGAGCAAACTAAGGTAAGAATCTGAAATTAAAAATCATCATCATCATCATCATCATCATCATCTAATAATCCTAATATATATTTAATAATTTTAAGACTAACATAATCTATCAAAAGTTTTTTTCCTCTTCAAAATTTAGATGAATTCCAGTCGACACCCAATACAGTTTTGAGCCACCGGCACCACATACTTCTTTTCAGATTTTTCACGCCTCTTCAAAGTCGAATTGAAATTCATTATACCAAATCGAAGACAAAGAGATCCTAGACCTTCGGTGATAATATTTGTTACAAATAAAGTTTTAGATCAATAATTTTTTGGAGCAAACTAAGGTAAGAATCTGAAATTAAATGTGTTTCGTAACATCATACAAACGTAAACTTGTGTAATTGTTATGTTTAGATATTATAAATAATTGATTTATTATTGTAGTTGGTTATTCTCTTTGTTTAATCAATATTTTTTTTCAGATATGATGATTACGAGATCTTGTTGGACATCATTATATTTTTTGGATCTTATATCTAGTTTAGTAGACTTGTATTGTAACATTACTGTATCGTCATTAACCTAAACAAGGTGAACAAAAATGAAAATAAATAAATTATGTTTTATTTTACTGTGATTTCACTTTGATTTAGTTAATATATAAACTTATAGTAGATATGTTTAGCCTCTGTTTGAGCTATATTTTTCATATCATCATAATGAGAAAATTGACTATTGGAGAGGAGGTTGGGTCCCACATATGAAATAGTAAGTCAACAAAGGCGGCTGGACTTGTGGAATAACTATCCAAAGTTTCATTTTTTTGTCCCAAAAATTTGGTTCAAATAGGGGCTTAGTTTGTTTTAGATTTGTTACTAGTAAGATATAAATATATATTAAATTCAATTAATTAATGACATAAAAGTAGACGGGCAATAAAAATATATGGCGAAATCGGCGGTGTAAAACTGGACCAAACCGTTAGGTTTATGTTTGAATTTTTTTCAAACCGTTCAAAATGATTTGGTTTAGGTTTGGGTTTTTCTCAAACCGTTTTAAACGATTTGATTTGAAGATTTGTCAAAAATCGGTAAAATCGGACTGTTTGCACCCATACTCTAAAGTACCAAAATACACCTTAGATAAATCTCCATTTTGTTCCTGAATAAAGAACCAACCTGTGTGAAATCCACGGCTCAAGAAAGAAAGAAAAACAACACTTGCTTCTTCTCCCTAAGGTCAAAGCCAAAGTTTTTCTATCTTGAAATTGAAATTAAAATTGAGCAGCCCACTTTGAAATTTCTAGCCATTTCTTCTCTTTTTCTGATTTATTTCAGCCTTTTCTCTCTATTTTTTCTTCCCATGCAGCTACGGTTTCTTTCATGTACACATATGTCCATCACTTGTTGGCCTACAATACAATATATTAGAGATTGGGCCCAATAATTCCTCATGGGCAAGAAGCCCATATAAAAAGTTCCATCACTTCCATGGCATTCTAATGTTGTAGCTGAGAATTGTCCAACAAAAATGGGACCACCAGTTGAAACTTTTGATTATATACCTTTTCTTTGACAAGAATCAATAAAAAATCCTATATGCTCCATTGTTGGATGACTTGAGGATTTTTTAATAAGTTTATTTTCAAACTACACCATTGAAACCGTCTTTTAAATATTATTAAACATAAAGTTTTGACATACTTAGATTCCCAAATGACTGTAGAATGTAAAAAAACATGTTTTTATTTTTAATTCTGGCATTTTATCAAGCTGTAAAGTACACTTGGAAAATCCAAGAAGGATAGAGAGAGCCTTAATTTGGTCTAAAATTGTAAAGAAAACTGAATTAGGCTAGATACAATGGAAATGAAGACCGGACATTGTTTTATTATCAAAATGAATTAATTAGAGACCAGAGTTCACTTTTTGTTCATTTCTGCTATATTTTTAAAATCATTATGCAAGGAGACAAAAACGAGAAAAATGACTATGGTTGTAAGGTAAATATTGACCAGGGAAAAATCTAATATAGAGAGGAAACAAGAAACGGCTAGGTATCTTGCACATAATATTGTTGTCTGTTGATGTGACATCAAGATTTATAGCACAATTCATAAAGGCATTCATAAAACATGGATAGCAAGAAAAAGAATAAATGTAACTAATTTAAGTTATAGATAGTTGAATCCAACGAGTTCACTTATGTCCTCAAGATAGCTCTGCTCAAGATCTCGAGCAATTATCTCTCAAAATATAATGGATTTTCATTTCTATAAAAGCACTAGCTAAATTCCACATGGACTTGCAAACAAAGCTTTGCTTTTCTCACCAAAGTTAGAAACAGACACAGAAGAGAAGTTTTTTTTACGTAGAATAGATTTATCTAGGTGAAAAGAATCAAATTTAAATATATAGAATTGCCTTCGGAAATTTTATGTTAATAGTTTTTGGATGCGGTTACTCGTCTTTAAAGTCATGACATTTTATAAGATTTGAGACTCTTGATGAAAAGTTAGATTTGTTTGATTAAAAAATGTTAGAGATGAAAATGTGCAACAATTCAAAAGAAAATAGACAACTCTTGGTCGTAACTCTTATAAAATAAATAGATGCACCTTGTTCGTCCAGTATTGTCCTTCAAAATTTTGGGTTTGATGAGACGTGGTGAAAGTATGGGTTTACTTAAAATTTTGAATTTTGTTTGTTTGTTTTTTTTTTTTTTTTTTCCTCCTTAGGGGGAACTTAAATAGATGCACCTTGTTCGTCCAGTATTGTCCTTCAAAATTTTGGGTTTGATGAGACGTGGTGAAAGTATGGGTTTACTTAAAATTTTGAATTTTTTTTGTTTGTTTTTTTTTTTTTTTGCCTCCTTAGGGGGAACTTAGCAATTAAGCTAGACATGACGAGGTCTATGAAAGGGTGTTGAAAGGTTTTCTAAAGGTAATACAAAATTTTGGGTTTGATGAGATGTAGTGGAAGTATGGTTCTTAGTATTTGTTAATGGAGATTTGAATAGATATTTTAAATCATCCCAAGGCTAAGGCAGGAGGATCCCCTATCTTTGATTAAATCTTCAGCGGGACGGCGCACCATCCACGTGGTGCATAGTGAGCCGTGCAATGTCGAGGCGCTACTTCGGCTGGTGGCCTATACACCTCGGGGGTGTGTGGTGGGCCACCTGTCGAGATTGCACATGCTGATAGGGCAATCATATTGCCATGTGGTACGATTGTCCCACCGAAGTTTCTCTCCCTATCTCTTGATTTATTTGTTAGCATGGCTAAAATTTGTGAGTTTTTGATTCAATGCAAAATGAACCTAAAAGAATGATTGAATAGATTGTCTATTAATTTTAAAAACTAAGGGGTTGATTGAGCCCTATTTTTCTCAAAAAATGCATTTTGAAATAGTGTTATGATGGAGAATATGTGGTCAAAAAATAAGGAAAAGTTTTGGATTTTGCCTGTAATTTCATTTTATTGAAAAATGTGTGGTTGACATGATATCAAATCACTGTTGAAAAATGTATTTTGATGAAAAATAGGACTCAAACAAGGGCTAACTTTCGAGCAATTGTTAAGACTGTTGGGAATTTAAATAAACAAAATTTCAATTCTCATTAACGATCTGCTTTTGTTTAGATATAAATTGTGATAGAAATTATACTTTTGTTGAATTCTGCAAAATCCTTTAATTTTCTTGAACTCCAACAATCACGATTTGCAATCCACAGCTGTCCAATTATCTAACCTCCAATAAAAATCTACACGGAGAATAAAATTGAGAGAACTATGATTTTTACTTTTTTTTGTTAGCAAGAATATGAATTTTCTCTCTTCTATAACTGTCAAAACCTTAGCAGCTTATTTATATAAGCCCAAACGGGCTTCGCATGTCTCATAACTTAATCCGGTCTAATATTTAATTAATCAAATTAATTAATTCGAGCCTATTAATAAGCAAGTCAATTAATTAATTATGCAACACTTGTTAATTAATTAATTGGTGAATCTTATTCTTCTAATTTTCCTCTAGTGTGTGACACATTAAGTTTCCAATCATGATGTCTAACGACGTGAATTGTTATTTTGATATAATCAAAATCGCTAAATTAAAATAGCTCCGATAAATTAAAACAACTATTTTAATTTATCACTAATTTATATTTGTCGTTCTAGATTGACATCTAGTAATATGTCAGGGAAATATATGTGACAAAAAATGTCACATTGTGTGACAAAACTAAATTTGTTTGTTTACCGTGAAATTATAATCCTTTCATCAATATGATTTGATTGTTTATCGGATATGGAAGTGCGTCAATCTTGATTATCGATTATATATTTTATTCTACTATTAAGTCAATATGAGTCGAAAACTCATTTTCGTCTTATGAGTACACATTGGTCAAGGATTTCGTGATCAACTTAACTGAATAAAACGTAGATCATAATCTCTTACTATTTAAAAGTGACGAATCCTCTATTTATCATTCACAGTCTTCATATGATTCTTAATATACCCGAATCATGTCGTATTAGCAACCCTTGCAGAGCAACATCCAACAATACTAAAGTATGACTGTCCTCATATAAGGCACTATAATAATCTCAAGTCAAAGAACTAATTTCACTACCGAATGTTAGAAATTAACCACTAATAATCAGATAATTATCAATGTGGAATTTCTCAACGAGTTTTCAATGTTTTGTTCTATAACAAAAGATCTACGTGTTCATTTAAGTGTCATCATATATTAGCTTGTGAGATCAGCTACTTACTTCACAAATAAGAAATGTCACATATGTTGGTCTATCCGTAATAACTATATCCGTATCTCGTTATTACATACGATCACGAATGATTTAATATTCAATCATATATAATTTGTATATCATAGTCACAATTTCTTGTGATTGATAAATTACCAAAATTACGATCACGAACTGTATTATTTAATTTAATTGAATATTAATTAAATAATAGATCTGCTATAAAATTGTATCAATTATATTTTAAAAGTGCTCATGTCCAAAGTTGATTAGATCTAGGGTATAACCCTTACAAACTCTCACTTACACTAGATCCAATCACTTATGTTCTAATATCATAAGAGTCTATATGACAATCATGTTTATACTACGACAATTTTTTATCAGTAGATCTGCAATATTTCAATTGTGGGAATTTGTTCATTTCTTTACGTTATTTTTTTGTATTATCTCTCTGATGAGATGATACCGCCTTAACACATGTTTCGATCGTTGATGAGATCTTAGTTCCTTCGCTTGCGTGATATCTCCATTGTCAATGTTAGGAATTATTCCAAGTTCATTAATGAACCTCTTGATCCACAACGCAACTCTTTGATATTTTTGAAGCAATCATGTATTAGGTTTCTGTTATTGAATTAACAGTTTTTTCCCTATTGAATCAACAATTGTTTCAGATTGGTACATTTCAAACACATCGCTTAAGAGTAAATCAATATTCTGTTTGAGATTTGCTATCATTCTAGTCTAACCAGAAGTTAGTATTAGTGTATCCATGAACTCTTAGTTCATATTCTCCATGTAGAATCTTCTCAAAATTTTACCTCTATAGATCGTGATGAGTTAAACAATCTTCTAGATTTATCTCTATAGATTAAGTTTTTTCTCCCATATCCTTCATGAAAAAATCATTTAACAACCATAATTTTAAAGACTGAAACATAGATATGTCATTTCTTATTAAAAATATATCTTATACATATAATATTGGGAATGTGACAATGCACTCACTATCTTCTTGTAAACACATAGTTCATCTTTATTTGTGAAAAAATCAAATCAAATATAAGATTTCAGTTCCAAAAGACTTACTTCAATCCGTATAAGAACTCATCAAGCTTACATACCTTGTAAGTATATTTAGATTCAAGACTTTCGAGTCGTGTCATGTACACTTTCTCTTGCAAGTTCCTGTTAAGGAATACAATTTTTACATCTTTTTGCTATAACTCATAGTTATGGTATTTAACTATTACAAGCAAAATTCGAATGAACTTTAGCACGGCTATATGCTAGAAGGTTTCTTGAAAATCAACTCCTTGTCTTTATTTGTAACCTTTTGCTATTGGCCTCTGTTTGTATGTATGAATGTTTCTATTCATGTTAACCTCTTTCGTGTATACCCATTTACAACCTATGTGTTCTATCCCATCAGGTTGGTTGATCAAGGTCTAAACATGTTCACATACATAAAGTTCATCAAATATATACCCATAGCCTGCTGTCATCTATTTAAGTCAACATTTGACTTTGCTTATGTGCTATTAGTAGGTTTATCATCCTTGATTAGTAATGCCTAATTAGTAATAATGGAATCGTACCTTCTTGAAGGTCGAATGATCCTATTAGATTTATACAGAGCTGATATATCCCCGGGAGTCTTTACTTCTTGATCAAGAGTATGTCCCTCATCAGGTATATGATCAGACTCAAGTTTATCTACTTGGTCAACTATATCTATGGATTCTTGAACTCCTTCAAGTTCTATTTTGCTCTCACTATCCTCTCCTAGAATGAACCATTTCTCTAGGAATATGAAATGTCTTGAGATAAACACCTTCTTCTCAACGAGATTATAGAATTGATATCCAAATAGCCGTTTTGAATATCCCACAAATATGTATTTATAGGATATAGACTCAAACTTATCTGATTCAATGCGCTTCAAATAAGCGACACAATTCCAAACTTTCATATGAGATAAATTAGGACTACTGTCTTTCCATAACTAGTATGGAATTTTTGTTAACTGACGTAGATCGGACATGATTTAGTGTGTAGCACACTGTAATCAATGCATGACCCCAAAACGATTTTAGAAGATTTGCATGGCTTGTTATTAATCACACTATATCTAATAGTTTACGATTTATTCTTTCAGATACACTATTATATTGCAGTGATTATTAACTTTAATAACAATATGCATTCATACGATTCTGATTATGATTTAAATGCTAATAACTAATATATTTCTTTTGAGATAATTAATTTTTTGAACATTTTCTTTGATCTGATTAATGTGTGTGTGTGTTGCGTCCACTATCACACTACTCATGTTGTTCTTTCGTATTTTTTTATATAGAAAAAGTTTAGTAAACATGGAGATTGTTCATTTTTATGATATTATTGCTACCATGGAGACGGAGTTTTGAAAAATATTTGGAGAACTTGTCAATGTTTGTCAATGTTATTCACGCTAGCTACAATTACAAACCCTCGTATTAATTTATAGGATTGTAAAGTTATTATCGAAAAAAATTCTTTGTAATTTTAACATTTGAATTCCCCATCAAATATTAACATGTATAAAGTACCTTGTGAAATTTGTATTTATAGTATGCTACAGAACCAAACATAGTAGAATAAATGGTCTACCACCATAGTCCAGCAATGACTAGAGAAAGTTCATCGTCTAGCCATTTTTCTACTATTACTAATATTGGTGCCAAAGAAAATAAAATCCACGAAGAATTATTAGATATTTTTCATACGCATCTTATTGTTTAAGCCGAAAAGAGTTAAATAATTTTAATCTTCTCGCATGGTAGCGATTAAATGAGAAATAATATCCGATATTATCTTTAATGACACATTATCTACTAATAGAGTGTAGCATTTGATGCTGCATTTAGTATGGATGGTAGGATTTTGTCAGACGAAAAAATAGGTCGAAATTAAGAATATATATTTGAGGTTATAATGTATTTTAAGGATTAAGAATTGCTGAAGATTTTCATTCATTATAACCTCTATGAATTTTTGGGTAAACTAACTTTTACATTTATTACTGTACATTGATATTATATTTTTTGTAAAAAAGAAAAAAACATTGGGCACGAAACACTCATTCATGTATAGTTTTATTTTTGTCTACGTATTGAAGTCGGCTCCAATGAAAAAGGAGAGAGTTTTTACAACTTCATAATTCATTTGATGAAATATATTTTTTACATGTATAATTAATTTCCTTTATGTTTACGTTTTTAATATACTTCAGAGAGTTAAAATACAATTTTCAGTCCAAAAATATATGGCTTGCCCCACGAGCCCCATTTAGATCATGAAAGCCAGCCATGTGGTACGCTGTGCCAAGAAATCCCACATGTGAGCCATGCAGTTTGACGACTCAGCTCGACCCATTTAACATGCTTAGTTGATAGAAAGATAATAATTTTTCACTTTTCATTTTTTATTTTGATATAATTTGAAATATTTAAAAATTTTAAATTTTCAGTAAATGCATCTTTTTATTTCCCATAAAAATTGGATGAAGAGCTTTTCAAAAAAATTAAAATTAAAGTTTCTCTAATGCAGCTTTAAAAAGATATTTTCAGTTAAGAAGCAGCTTTGAGTATAACCGAACAACTACTATTTCAATCAAAAGTGTTTCTCCTTTCAACTAGTGCTTTTAGGCTTTCAAATAGCCCTCCCAAACACACTCTTAGAAGCATACATTGAAATATAATTTGGCATAATTCAACAAAATTAATAATATATGTCGTTGCTCAAAAAAATAAAATTAATATATGGTGAAAATGGGCAATATTCAACAATGTGTTGCAAAAAAATTGAATATTTTAAAAAAAGAAAAAAAAATGAAAAACTATTTAAGAATGATTACAAACTCAATAAAACTTCAAATTAGAGCACACAAAGAACTTTTTATCAATTAAGAAGACAACTTATAAAAAAAGTTAACTTCCCAACACATGATATTTCTTGTAAATTTTTATATTTCCTTTCCTCTTTCTTCTCTGTTTCTGATTTTTGTGTGCATTTGTTGTATATAAATGTTTGTATCTAACTGTAAGTGTATCCATTGTAAATAGATAATGCTCTATATAAAGGAATGAAAAAGAGAACAATATGTAAGCAATAAATTAATCATAATTTCATGATTTTCACATGTAAGTTAATTGATCAAGAAACATAATTTGATCCATGATAATTAATTGAAGATTTAGACCTACAAAATAAGAGAAACTCTTCTCTCTCTTTCTCTCTTCATTGAACTTATTAATTTGATAGGCTTCACTCACATTTATAGGAGAGAGACAGTTTCATGGGCTATAAAAATCTACTCACTTCCTATCAAAGTGGATAGTTATAAAATTGACACTTCTTAATGGGCCAATAGGATTTTAGTAATACTAAATCACTTAAATTAGTTCATTAATAATATTACTTTGGCCACATAAATTGATCTTACATTCTCTCACTTGGCCCATGTAATATTACATCGATATGTGATCTATAACATAATGAGCATATGAAAAGCTAAAATTTCTTGTACATTGGTAACTTAATATATCATCTTTTAGTAAAGACATTTAAGAGTCATGATAGTTTTACACCACCATTTTGGCACAAATCCTTTCACATACTATAATATTAGTCCCTACCTAATATGACACGTAATAAGAAAATTGGTAATTGCATTATAACAATGTCTTCAAAAAGACTATCTTTGTCAGCATTCATGTACATATACCAACTATTATGACATGAAAAATATTTTTTGTCAAAAAAGTACATTAACGAGCTCAACGTGTCAATCACATAAGTTCCATAATGTCAATGATCATTTTCAATAATGTCCATTCTTTCGACATATTCGTTAAATGTCTTTGGTGGCAATTCTTTCATTAGTGGATCTGCAATCATAAGATTTGTGCTAATACGATCGAATGACACCTTTTGTTTTTGAATCTCTTTATTAATGGAAAATTACTTCAATTCTATGCATTTAGCACCTTTAGAATACTTGTCATTCTTTGAAAAGAAGACTGCTACAGAATTGTTACCATTAAGTTTTAATGGCTTGGTAATACTATCGACAATTCCAAGCCCTGAAATAATGTCCCGCGATAATTTCCTTGAAGTGTGGCCTCAAAATATGCCACAAACTTAGCTTCCATAATGGATGCAACAATGATTGATCGCTTCACACTTTTCCGTGATATAGTCCCTTTGGCCCCATAGGAACAGATAGCCAAATGTGGACTTTCTAGTATCCACATATCTAACAAAGTCTGAATCTGAATATTCAATAACCTCCAAGGTATTAGATCTCCTATAAGTGAGCATGTGGTCTTTCATTCTTTGCAAGTATCTCAACACTTCATTTGCAGCTTTCCAATGATCACGTCCTGAGTTATTTTGATATCTGTCCAACATTTTGACAGCAAAATTAATGTCTAGTTTTTTGTGCGAGTCTGAGCATACATTAAGCTCCTAACAAGAGATGTATAAGGAATAGCTATAATTTCTTTGCGTTACAATTCAATCTTAGGATATTGCATAAGACTAAATCTGTCTCATTTCTATGTTTGAACAACACTAGCTGAACAATTATTTATCTTAAATCTCTCTAAAATTTTATTAATATATGCCTTTTGTGATAACCCTAACAATCCTTGTGACCTATCTCGGAATATTTCGATTCCAATCACATAGGTTGCCTCTCCCATTTTTATCATTTCAAAATTTTTAGAGAAAAATTTCTTAGTCTTGTGTAATAGATTAAGATCATTGGTAACTAGCAAGATGTCATCGACATATAGAATTAAAAATATAAAATTGCTCCCACTAACTTTCAGATAATACATCGGTGAACGATGTTTTCTTTAAATCCAAAGGAGGTAATGGCATTATTAAACTTAAGATATCATTGACAGGAAGCTTGTTAAATCCATATGTTGAATTCTTTAGTTTACATACCATGTGTTCCTTTCCTTCAACCGAAAAACCTTCAAGCTGATCCATATAAACTTCTTTATCTAAATTTCCATTTAGAAGGACGATTTTCACATCCATTTGATGTAGCTCTAAGTCATAATGAGCTATTGAAACCATTATAATTCTGAGTGAGTCTTTTTGGAGGACTGGTGAAAATGTCTCATTATAATCAATACTGTCTTTCTGAGTAAAACATTTCGCAAGAAGTCTAGCTTTAGACCATTGGATATTACCTTAGGCTTGTGCTTGGTCTTAAAAGTACATTTGCACCCAACTGTATCCAACTCTTTTATAATGATTCAGGTAATTTGACAAGATTCCAGACTTCATTATGTACCATAGATTTCAACTTATCTTTCATAGCATCTAACCACTTACCAGAATTAGCACTCACTAGCCTATGGAAAATGAATTGGATCATCATAAACAATTCTCAAATCAAATTCAGACTCTTGTAGGTAACTACATAATCATCAGAAATAGCAGGTCTATATTATCTTTGTAACCTTTTTAGTTCTATTTCTTGTGGTTTATTTAGTATAGGTTCATTGGTAACAACTTCATTTTGATATATTTGATCATATATATGTTGTTCTAGCAAATTGTCATACCGTTCAACAATTCGATGAACAACATTAGAAAAAGTTGAGGGTAGAGAAACCTGAACTCTAACTATTTTGTATTTTCACATTCGTGGTTTCAAACTCCCACTGAATTTACCATTCTCAATAAACCTAACATTTTCAGTTTCAACAATTTTAGTACTATGGTTAGGCAATAAAATTTACACCCTTTCAATTTTTCTTAATAACCAATGAAAAATTCACTGATTGTTTTTGAATCCAGTTTCATTTCATGTAGATTGTAAATTCTTGCTTATGTCAGGAAACTCCAAACATGAAAGTGCCTTAGATTGGGTTTCCTTCTAGTCCACAGTTCAAAATGAGTCTTTGAAATTGTCTTACTTGGATCCCTATTTTGCGAATACATAGCAATCTTTAATGCATGCATGCATCCACAAAGAAATGAGTAAAGAAGAATTGCTTAACATATACCTTACAATTTCTGTTAGAGTACATCATGCCTTATAGCCACACCATATTGTTGTGGTGTGACTGACATGGTGTATTGAGAGCATATGTCATGTCTTTCAAGAAATTTAGCAAATGGACCATCGTGTTGTCCAATTTTATCATACCTTCAATAATATTTACCACTTCTATCAGATTTAATAATTTTCACCTTTCTGTCTAATTACAGTTTAATTTCTTGACAAAGATCTCTAATGTATTTATAGCTTGAGAAATTTCATACAGTAGATAGACATAACCATAACACGAAAAGTCATCAATAAAAGTCATAAAATACTTTTCTCCACCAAATGATGGAACATGAAAAGGCTTATATTGATATCAGTGTGTATTATCTGAAAAAGCTGTATGTTTATTGTGGCTCATTTCTTTGTGTGTTTGGTTTGTTTACCTTTAATACAATCCACGCGGGTATCAGGATCACTAAAATCCAAGTCAAGAAGGATTCCATCCTTTAATAATCTTTCTATCCTTCATTGGATATGTGACCCAAATGTTTATACTACAAGTTAGTAGATTTTTCATTCAATAAACCACGTTTAGTACCAACATTATGATGCAAGATCAAAAGCGTCCTGACAAAGAGGTTATCGAGCTTTAATTTATATAAGTCATCACAAAGAATAACAAAATCGATAAGATTATTTTGTTTAAACAAAATTAAACATCCATTTTCACCTTTACAAAAATATTTAGTGGAATCAAGTTTGATAGGGAAACTAAATTGCAAGAAATATAAGGTACATAAAGAGTCTAAAATAAATCTAAATGATGTCTAATATCTAAAATCAAATGATAATTTCCAATGACTTTAACTGAAGCTTTGACTTGATTGCCCATGTGGACAAACTTTTCATTTGGATTTGTGGTTTGAATTGAAAAGAATCCTTGCATTGTATTGGTAACATGAATGGTACACCCGGAATCAATTCACTAAGTATTGTAAGGAATTTTTGTCAAACTCGATTCAAAATATACATAAGAAATAATCGTACCTTTACTTTTGAAACATGCCTTACGTTTTAAGTAGTCATTTCTATGGTTCTCAGACTTGCCACATAATCGCCACGTACCTTTCTTGCGTTCCTTATTGTGGATTTATGTAGAAAACTCGTTTATCTTTAGTTGTCCTTTCTTAATGCCCTTTCCAGACCTTTTCTTATATTTCTTTTTAGCCCCTTGATGCCTTACAAGATGAACAAATTGAGTTCCTTGATTCGTAAACTTTGTCTCCTCTTGTATGAGTATATTGTGTAATTCATTCACAAATGGAAAAGACCATACTCAGGAGGCAAGGAGTTAATGATAAATTGTACCAGAAATTTCTCATTCATAGTCACCCCAAGTGTCTTAAGTCTTGCTGTAATGTAACTCATTTTAGTAACATGCTCATGCATAGTATGAAAATCATCAAATTTCATAGTAGTTAAGGTACCAATCAATGTGTCAAAAAGTGACTTGTTGGTTTTTCGAGAACGTTCTTTCACAAAACTTCATATATTCCTTAGCAATCTCAATTTTAGGGATAGTGAACTTGATATTCTTTGCTAAGGTCATTCGCATAAATATTAGACTTAATCTGCTTGATCTTTCCCAAGACTTATGGAAAGCTCTTTCATCAACACTGCTCTCATCAGTAAGATCAGCATGTTTTTTTAACTTGAAATGCAAAGTCTAAGTCCGAAACACCTAAGTTGAACTTGACTTTTCTCACCAGTTAGAGAAATTGAGCATATTAAAAGTAGGATAGATGAAGCATACGAATGCAGAGAAACTAGAACAGATACTATATAATATAAAATGCTCTAACACTAATACTTTGAGTTTTTGACTTAAGCACTTAAGTCCATATTCAGATAACATTAAATGGATACAGTAATTCTCCTTAAGGTGATACTATGTTATACTATCGTAATAAACATAATGATGCTATCTTAGTTTTACTTAATTGGTAATTAAATATACTTTAATCAGACATGTATGTTATCTTTAGATATAACCACGATCATGCTCAAGATTAATAAAAATTAATTGATCAATTTTTGGACGATTCATAACAATTTTATAATCTATGAACTTCAATATACTCTTGACAATAATAATCCTAATATCATCTTCATTTATGAGCGACAAATATCAAGAGTAGTTGATAAATAAATTATGTAATTTAGTGTTCGTAATACCATAATATTTGGCCTATTTGATGACTGACAAAGTAAAACCAAACTCCCATTAGAAAACTTAAAAATGAGATAATGATCTTTCCCCAAACCAATCATAATCAACTCATATGGCAGGATAATATATAGGATACAGTATAGCATTTTTTATGTGCAAATCTAGCAAGCCTTACAAAAAATGCTAACTAAATCCAAATGTGTATTTTAGACAATTTCGAAATGCAATGTTGTGGCAATTACAAAGACCAAACACAGTAATGTTATTGTGTAGTCATCACGCCCAATTAAAGCATGAAAATTTAATTGTAATCTAATTTTAAAACTTAATTCATAAATTTATAAGAAATAATTAAGTATCGATAAGCAAAAAAAGAAGAAGCTATAATCATTAAAGAAAAATTAAGAATTCCAAAACATTAGCTCAGATATCACATGTAAGCAATAAATTAACCCTGATACCAAAATCTTAGAATTTCATGATTTTCACACACACACACACACATATATATATAAAATTAAGAAACTGCTCTCTGTTTTTCCTCTCTTAATTGAATGTATTAATTTGATGAGTTCCATCCACTTTTATAGGTAGAGAGATGTAGTTTTATGGGCCATAAAAAAACTATTTTCCATCAAATTGGACAGTTATAAAACTACCACTTTTCAATGGTAATAGGAATTTAACAATAGATAAGGGATCAAATTTTATCATGTATTAAGAGTTTGACTTGGACAAAGACTTTGGGATTAAGGACTGTACTTCATCCATAACTCTAAAATTTGGCTCCTATAAATACTCCATAAGGTCTAGATTCTCTATAGACTCAAGATAGCAATTAATTGTTGTATACATTAGAAACTTGAGAGAATTGTTTAGATTTAGATTGAGAGAATTAAATCTTGTAAAGAATCTTTTTTTTTTTTTTTTGGTATAATAAATTCTCTTCTTCTTTCACAAAATCTGGTTTGTTGTGTGGTCTATTATTTTCATATTGTCCATATTTTCTTATTCTTTAATTATTTTGTCAGATTCTCAACAAATTGGTATCAAAGCTGCATGTTTTTTGGTGGGTTCTTGAGAGGTCCAAATCGGATATTAAAGCGAGCTTGAAACAAGGTCAATTGTTTTAGGGATGACAACAATGAAATTCGATATTTCGCTTTTGGATCGTAATAGTAGATTCTCTTTATAGCAGATCAAGATGCGAGTGGTCTCATTCAACTGTTCTTGATGATGACTTGTTGGTGATAGATAGAATCCTCACAACAATAATTGTAGAGGAGAAGCAAAGCAATGATCGAAAAGCTTTATCACAAATACAACTTCATCTTTCTAATCAAAATTTTCAGGACGTGATAAAGGAGAGAAGTGCTACTGGGTTATGGTTGAGATTGGAGCAGTTTTGTATGATAAAGTGCTTGACTAGTAACTTACATTTGAAGCAACGCTTGTATTCTTATTGCTTGACGGAAGGTGGATCTTTAGAATATCATCTATCGATATTCAAGGAAATCATCGTTGATTTGGAGACGATGGAGGTTAAGTATGATGAAAAGGATTTAAGGTTGATATTATCATGTTCGTTGCCGCTTTCATATGTGACTTTTAGATATACTACATTCTATAGTCGGGATATTCTCACTGTTGACAAGGTATATGATGTGCTTTATTCTAAGAAGATTATGACACATCTGGTCATTAGTTTTAAAGCTTAGGCAGTGGGTTTTGTTGTTCACAAGAGAAAGACAAGTGGTCATGAAAAGGGCAGTGTGAAGGATAACAACAATGATAAAGTCTGTTGGTATTGCAACAACAAGTGGCACATGAAGATGGATAGTTATGAGTAGCAGAACAAGTTTGCTACTTCAGATTAGAAGGAACAACCAAAAAATTCTAATTAATGTCAATCTTGCAAAAGAAGACAGTGATGGAGATCTTTTGGCAATTATTGATGGTGACTCCAACTTTGACAAGGATTGGATTCTTGATACGGCTTGCAATTTTCATATATGCAACCGAGATTGATTTTCTTCATATGAAACAGTTACAAGGGGTTACATGATGATGGAAAATAATGAGCCTTGTAAAATAGCTCGGATTGCTAATGTTAAAATCAAGATGTTTGATGGGACGGTTAGAACATTTGGCCAGGTTTGACATGTTCCAAGTGTAAACAAGAATTTAATCTCTCAGAGTACTTTTGATTCAAAAGAGTACAACTACACTGGTGGGGGTGGAGTTCTGAAAGTTAACAAGGATACTAGGGTTGTGTTAAGGGGGTTGATAAAGTCCTGGTTATATGTGGTAAAAGGTTTGATGGTCAATGTGGATACAGATATAGCTTATGGTTCAATAAGCTATAACTCCGGTAGAGTTGGTTGTGATCTATTATTTGTGATGATTCGAACAATAATATTGGAAAATCTTTCTATAGCTCAAGTGAAGCTAGTTGTGATCTTGGCGCGCAAGGTAATTCTGTTGGTAAGTGGGGCTTAGATTTAGTTTACGGTTGCTGAGTATGCCCGGAAGGGATATAGTAGAAAAGTTGGAGAATGATGACGAAAACTTAATTCCTTGATTTGGAATCTATGTCAAGGTGGAGTTTGTTAGGTTGTGAATCAAACTCCATGTGATTTGGAATTGTTCTTCATAGAGGAAGCCTAAATAATTTTGATTTTGAAGTTCAGATAGATAGATGATCAAATTTCATAATGCATTGAGAATTTGCTTTGGACAAGGACTTCCGGATTAATGACTATTTCATCCATAACTCTAAGATTTGGCTCCTATAATAATCCACTAGGTGAAACCTCTTTGTAGACTTAAGTTAATAATTAGATCATTGTTGTATATATTAGAAACTAGATAGAATTGTTTAGATTTAGATTAAGAGAATTAAATCTTAAAAGACAATTTTAGTTTCTTAGTATAATAAATTATCCTCTTCTTCCACAAAATCTTGTTTGTTGTGTGATCCATTATTTTTATATTATCCATATTTTCTCATTATTTAATTATTTGGCCATATTCTCAACAGTAATGTTCTAAACTTTTTTCATCAACATCTTATTTTCAATCTTCTATTAATTAGAACATCTAATAATGATTTTTATCAAAATATTCTATTTGCACCCTTTGAAATGAGGGAAAACTAAATTATCCTGCTTTTGCTTTTACTGATTTTGTTAAAATTGGATGGATAAATAAGTCGTTTTATGTCCTCCCAATAGACCTTTTTAAAGGAAACAGTTATAAGAGATGAGACGTGTTAATTAAAAGAAGGTTGATGGAGGAGAAAAGAAGGGACTTAAGTTTCACAATGAGCTAATATTTATAACCTTATGTGTAATTGAAGTATAATGCAACTAATAGAGAATATGGTGAGAATATAATTAACTTATATTTTTTTTTAGAGTAATGTTATTCGTAGTGAAGACTGACAGTAGTCGCCCTATGTAACATACACTTGATAATTTGGTATTTGATACATAGTTATGATAGTTATTTTTTGAACTATACATCAAATGAAAAATTGCCAAGTATACGTCACATAAGGCGACTGCCAGTAGTCTTCATTGCAAATAACATTATTCATTTTTTTATCGTTTCTTCTTTCCCTTTTACACAAAAAAAAAAAATAATAATAATAATAATAAAAGGAAAAAAATTGAAACAAATCTAAGACTTTTAATAATCTATCGTAAGACAAAATCCCTCCTTTCCTCTATTTTCTTTAGCCTTTCCGTTTTTTTTTAGGTGTGAAATAATGAAGACAATTTTTTGATTTACTCAACTTTGTTTCCTATAATGCTCACAAAAAATGACTCCTACTTCCTACTTTGTTCAACATAAAGTTATATCAGCGTTTGTACGAACATGTTGAGTAATGATACATGACGTTATTGGTGCTTGGTATTGAGTCGTATGATATGAAATTCAGCTCTATTATACTGTAAAATCTTGATGCAAGTTTATTTATTGGACAATGATGTGATGAAATCATCTGCCTTCTTGTTTATCGCCAGTGGACCCCACAAATTTATTGTCCCTAGAAATTAAACGTATTTTTATTAATTGGATAGTGAAGTCTAGTATGTAGTGGATACAACTACGGCATTGTTAATTAAAGTGAGACTTTTTCTTTATTAATTGGACAATAAAATGATCGATTTATTTCAACTAAACTAATGTTAATAACTAATGGTGCAAAATAATATTATTCAATTATATCAAGTCCCCTTGTTTGGTAGGCATTAAAAAGAGTTATTTGAGAAAAGTGAGTTTTAGAATAGTGATTTTTTGGAGAATTTATGATTAAAAAGTAGGAGAAAATTTATTGTGTGAATATATGGTTGAAAATGAATTTAAGAAAAAAAGAATTGATAAAATGGATAAGGACTAGATACATTTTATAAGCGGCACAACAGGATATTAATTTTGCTATTGAAAGAGAGATCCGGTATGTTATTTGCACATATTACAGTATTCATAATAGTGTTCACCCTCACATGGATGAGGATCCACTCGAGTAAATTATATTTCATTTGAAGTGTATCCTCCTCCATACGAGGGAAGTGGACATCGTTATAGATATTTTGATGTACGTATAGCAAGATCCTAATGTACGCTTTGAAGTCAATCACTTTAATGCAGGAGAAACAGGGAAAACAAATGAAGGTAAATTTTATTGGAGGCCACCCAACTTCGATCATTGTCTCAATTTAGTCATTCAACTTTAAAAAGTCTCAATCAAGTCATTAAACTTTAATTTTATATATATCAAATACACTACTTTGTTAGATGTTAATGCAATTGACGAGATCTACTTGCATGAATGTTAAAATTCAGATTGAGTACCACATAAGACCTGTGTGGACTACGACAACACCGAGTCATTTTCGTGAATTTTGGGAACACAATTTTCTCAACCCCAATATAATTCCTTAACGTTATTCACATTCTTAACCTATATATTTGCATGCCTATAGCATGTTGAAGCAATTTAGAAACACCCCAAAAAAAAAGGGGGGGGGGTTTAATAATTTCCACACAATCAAAATTTCATACTGGGGTGTAACAGAAGTTGCAGTAACTAATTCGAAAAGGAATTATCACTACTTGAAGCATTAAAACGAGTTTTATCTCTCTAGTTTTGTATTTGCCTTCAAACCTCGAATACTTGTTTAGATTTTGTTTCCCTTTTCTCTTAGAAGCACTATGATAAGTGTCATTTATACGCTTATCCGAACCTTAAAAGATAGATATTTCGTAGTTCTTTTTGACAAATTAGGGCATAATTTATTGTATATTTCATTTATTAGGTAAAACTCGATTATTGAAGGCAAAATTGAAAGAAATAAGTGAAGAATGACCAAATTCAAAATTCGGGAACATAATTGTAACTTTTCACTAGTTGGTTCAGGCCACAATAAGATGCTTGAAAATTATAAGGGTTCAATTAAATGCCATTTAGAGATGAAAGATTAAAATTATTTAAAGAAATGACTCAAAAAGAATTCAGGGACTAAAGTGCAGATTTGAAGGGGGGGAGGGGGGGGAACCACTAGGCTATCACCCAGCCTTAAGCCTTGACAGTTGACAACCGTCCGACCCCTACAAATACAAAAGCAGGGGCAAAAATAATTGGCCTGGGTGATCGTCGGATTTAAACTAGGCAACCGCCCAAGCCAAATTCCGGCCATTTCCTATCTCAATTCAAATTCTTCTTGAATGAACTTTAGACACGATTTTCAACCTATTTTCGAGTCCCATAAATACCAAACATAATCCTAAATTGAGAGAGACCTCTTGTACACTATTAATCATATATTATTATTATCATCGAAGAAAGATCAATCCATTATTTTTGTGAGAATTAAGGAGGAATTACAAGTTTTCAAGAAAATGGATTTTCAACCTTGATTTTTGGAGAAATAAAAAAGACGATATATTGGAGATTTATCAAGAAACCATTGAAGAGATTCAAAATTTCAAGATCCATCTCCTTCTTCTTCATCAATTTAAAATCCAGGTTATGTTAGTCCAATAGAACATTTTTTTCTTGAAATATTTTAATGTTAGTGTGATTTTAATTGCTAAGACATTGATGAACCCCCCTATTACGATCTTTTGATAAAAATTTGATAATTTGATGCTGAATATGTGTTTATTCTTCGATGATTGTTATTGCCTTGAATGCTTTTCAATTACTTAATCATTAATTGGACTGATTTGTAAATTTTATTATTCTCAAGAAAGACAATAGAATGGGTAGAACATATAACAACCATTGTAAAATATGATAGGGAATTGAGATATACCGTTATGCTTTGCATGAATTTCATAAATATTCTCGAGTTTTTAATGCACGCTTTCATGTACATATATTTCATGAAGATATAGGAAGGTTATATGCGAAGATAGATTTAATTGACATCGAGAGATGCTATTAATTAACTCAAAAATATTGATTAAAAAGAATGTACTCATACTGTCATATTATAAAATTGCATTGAAATGAATTAATAAAGAGGATTCGAGGACTTAATAACATCTCATCTAAATTTGCAAAAGCTTTATAACTTCTTCATAGAACACTTAGTCTAATTAGTTAATTTGGAATAAATTTGATGCACAAATTTGGATTTTCAATTAGAGTTAAAATTAATTGACATTGGGTTAAGTACGTAGTCCTCATGAAAACGATATCCTACTTATCACTATATTCATTGTTCACGATACTGTATACTTGTAGAAAATCAAACGATTACACTAAACGACTTTGGGAGTGTTTGTGAATGAATTCTTAAAATAATAATGTTATCTAATATCAGTGGTGTTGAACACCAATTTAAGTGTCAACATATTATAGATCCGAATAAATGAGGAATAATCAATCTAGCACTACTAATGTTACAACTCCAATCTTAGGGCACCAAGAGATAGGCTTGATGAAAAATAGAATTAAGTGATTCATTTAATTATATCTCTCATTTAGCCCATGTTTAATAGGGATTACAATTTTGATTTTAACATAAATCAAAGTCAATAATTAATTCTAACCATACATTTTATGGGGTTCGCAACTTTTCTATCATACATTTCATTAACTTTTATCAAAATCTACAAAAAAATCTAATTTTAATCTCAATCAAACAAAACTTAATGTCACATTAGTGCCACCAGACTAGTGTTTAACACCAATGGTGCTAAATAGTATTATTCAAAAATGAGTTATATATATATGTATATATATATGTATATATATGTAGATATGTACATATATAAATACATATGTATGTATGTATGTATATATATATATAAATACATATGTATGTATGTATATATATATATATATATATGTATGTATGTATATACATATATATAGGAATAGTGATTTGAGAATCTGTGGTTGAAAAAATGAAAAATTTTGGATTTGTATATAATATGATTTTATTAAATAATATGTGGTTGAAAAGAAGAGAGAGAAAATATATTTTGAGAAAAATGAAAATCAGACAAGACCTTAGAATTGTGTCAATCACTAGTGATTCCAATTACGATTATTATTTTCAAAATATCTAAATGGGAATTATGACTATATCTATGCACTGTATTTCCTTTGTGACGCCGGGTAGGAAAGTGATTATCCTATTGACTTGTTGTAGCAGATGATTTGTAAGAAAGAAACGAAAGAAAAATGTCCAAAAATCAGAAAAAATACTCTGAAATCAACTCAATATTATTAATAATGCAAAATGACCAAAATTAACATACAAGCCGAGTTAAATAGTTGTAAAATACGAAATTATAAGAAAATTAGCAAAAATGGCAAAATCCCGAAATTACACCAGAATAAAATATTAAGTAAAAGAAGTAGGTTGCCAAAAATTTGGCTCAATTTGAGTTTTCTAATACATGGAAAAAGGGAAATGAAATATTACCATAAATAGTAAAAAATAACTAAAAATTGAATTTTGGAAAGGAAAACAGCGGATTTTGGCTCGAAATTGATGTCTACCGAGTATAGCTGGGTGGCCACGACGTGCGTGTCAAAGAGAGCTTTCCGGATTGAAACCATAATAGCGATTCTAATAATTGTAGTCAAAGTTATGGCCAAATTACCAAAAACGTGTCAAATTCCCCAAATTAAGGAAATAATTGCGATTCAGTTTCCATCTTTGCGCTGATCTGCCATCTTATGGTATCTCAACGCCATTATCGTGTTATCTGACAAATCAGCATCACTCGACTCGGATCCTCCTGCATCACTTTGGGATTTGTGTTTCTCAAAATTGAATTCAGAAGGCACCAACTTCGACTTCGCTCAAAGTTGGCTGACCTCCAATAAATTTCACCCACATGAGGACGGTACTCTAATTCTTGCCTGTACATATTATGAGACTAATTAATATTTTTTGTTAACACAGCCGCAACTCTGGCCAATTAAATATTAATAGACTCCTAACCGACCACTTAATTTTACAATTTTTCAATTTTGAAATTTCAGTCAAAGGCCTTGCCAAACATGTTTAGTTCTCTCTCTCCATAATCTTGTGATCTTTTACACTTCCGACCTCGTACCCCACGCCACCCACCTATGGTATGACCATGTCGCAAAAGCCTCTACCCTCCACTATAAATGTCTCTTGCTCCCTTGACAATTTACATCTTGACATTCTCACTTATCTCTCATTTTCTTTTCCGCATTCAAGAATCCCATTCCTTTTTCTTTCTTGGGGTTCCAGAAAATAATTCATGGCTTCCTCCGTGCTTTGTATGCCAAATTCTAGCATTTCTTGTGCTACATTTACAGCAGATCCTATGACACGACCATGTTCGTCTTTAAAACAAGTGTCATTTGTGAAACAATCGAATGGTTTCAGTTCATATAAGCAATCTACTGTACTTAGTTCACCCACAAAAATCACCAAAGCCATGGAGTCAAGATTGGCTCGTGTTTGGAGAGAGATTCAGGGATTGAACAACTGGGATAACCTAGTTGAACCCTTGGATTCTCTTCTTCGAGAGGAGATCATTCGGTATGGAGAATTTGTTACTGCTTGTTACCAGGCATTCGATCTCGACCCCGAGTCGAAAAGGTACTTGAATTGCAAATACGGAAAGAAAAACATGCTAAGGGAAGTTGGATTGGGTGATTCGGGTTATGAAGTCACCAAGTACATATATGCAACACCTGACATCAACATTCCAACCCAAAATGACTCATGCTGTGGCAGATGGATTGGATATGTTGCAATGTCAAAAGATGAAGAGGTTCGTAGACTTGGAAGAAGAGATATATTAATCACATTCCGAGGAACAGTAACGAACTCGGAATGGGTTGCGAACCTAATGAGCTCGTTGACACCGGCTCGACTCGATCCCAACAGTGATCGGCCTGATGTAATGGTGGAAGCTGGTTTTCTGAGCCTGTATACGTCGAATGATAGTGCTTCAAAATTCGGGATTCAAAGTTGCCGTGAACAACTCTTATCAGAGATTTCGAGGATCCTCAACAAGTTTAAAGGCGAAGAAATTAGCATAACACTTGCTGGACACAGCATGGGAAGCTCACTTGCACTTCTTCTAGCATATGACATCTCAGAACT
The DNA here is from genome assembly GCF_002742605.1 of Olea europaea var. sylvestris. Taxonomy (NCBI): domain Eukaryota; kingdom Viridiplantae; phylum Streptophyta; class Magnoliopsida; order Lamiales; family Oleaceae; genus Olea; species Olea europaea. The sequence continues at coordinate 112,207 of NW_019229866.1, forward strand.
TGGATTGAATAAAGATGTTTCAGGTAATAAAGACGTGCCGGTAACAGTATTTTCCTTTGGAGGTCCAAGAGTTGGAAATTCTGGCTTTAAAGAAAGGTGTGAAGAATTAGGTGTAAAAGTTCTTAGAATAGTAAATGTGAATGACCCCATCACAAAATTACCTGGGGTTTTATTCAATGAAAATTTTAGGGTTTTCAGAGGGAGATTTGAGTTTCCTTGGAGCTGCTCGTGTTACGCTCACGTGGGCGTAGAATTGGTTCTCAATTTCTTTAAAATGCACAATCCTTCTTGTGTTCATGACTTGGAAACCTACATCAGTTTGCTGAAATGTCCAAAGAGTCTTCAGGTACAAAGTGAAGGCATTGATTTGATCCACATAGCCAAAAAGTTTCTTCTCAGTGCACAAAGCTTCGAGGCGTTGCAATGGAGAGATGCAGCTTTAAGTATGGTGAATTTAGTTCAGTCTCAATGGACATGAAGAAAAATGTATACTATCAATTATAAATTCTTGTGTGTGAACTCCTGATCAGCCTTTGTTAATATATTTTTGTTGCTGGAGTTATTTTAACCTAGTGATATGGACATTATGTGCACTTCTTAACTTGTATAATTAATACGTTTTCTTATAAGGAAAATAGTATTAATGGTCTTTTTCCACTTGAAAATCCCTTTCCATATCATTATATAGGCGTATGAGTTGATGAATTACTCAAAACTGAATTGAGACTAATTATGGTTTATATATTGATTCTTGGAGTACTAATTAAATTTGAATATGCTACTAGAAAGATTGTCATGAGATGATAAATATAATTTTCTTGATATTTAATAATCTTTTTAGTTTAATTGTTCTGCTTTGGATTGAAGTAAGAATCATTTTTATTCTATTATACATATTGGGATTGGGTTATGAAAATTTTCTTTCATTCTCTATTATTTGCTTGTTGTAATCTTTTAAGATTTATGCTCTAATGTTATCTGTTGTTTAGGTTTAACTGTATGCTCTCATAATTATTTATTCCAGTGCAGAAATATTGTAAACTGAACGAGGGAAAACTTGACAAGGGGAGAATATGTTAAAATTTTAAGTTTGTGGTTTATTTTTTATGCCCTTGTCACCGGTTGTCATTTAATTTCTAATGAATATATAAGAATTTAACCAAGTTTTGATGATAATTAGCAAACGTGGTAGTAATTCAAACATGGGCTCGTGAGAATCAAGTAAGTTCAAGGAGAGATTGTTCAAGTAAAAAGATTGAATTGTAAATTTTTGACATTAGAGCAGTGAACATTTGACATAACCGTGAAGGTATAGTAAACATTCACCAACAACGAATGTGACTCCTGCAAATCAAGATGGATTATTCACCTTTAACTAGAAAATAATGAGTTAACCATACACAACGCAATCACTATAGACTGTATTTTATAAACGACTAAATTAAAACATACTTGTAAATCCTTAAATATACTCATCATCACTAAGGCTCGAGGTTCTATCTAACAAGTCACACCAAACAGATTTCGTTGTGAACAAAGGATTACAGGAGCAAAAGAAGAAAGATTTTCTATTTACAAGACAATGATCTTAGGCGTCCAAAGAAAAAAGGAGACTAAAAGATTTTGGACTTCTCCTCCATTGTTAGGCCAGACATCTGAATTTACTTTATTTTCCCAATTTGAACCAAGCCGTGTAGTTTCAAATGCTAAGCAAAAAATTGAGAAATCTGAAAAGCATTACAAACTACGACAACCAACTTGAAACTACAAATTTTAAACACATCATAGCAAATTACTTCAAGACATTTACAACTTTTCAGAAATGTGATTTAAATTTATCATTGTTTTAGTAGGATTTTTGTATCCTTAATCTGTTAAGATTTTATATCTTTGTATAGATATCTAAGTTCAATTTCAGTAACAAGAAACTCTATTCATATTAAGCCCCTGTTTGATGGAGGTTAAAATTAGATTTTTGGTAAATTTTGATAAAAGTTTTTAAAATGTGTGGTTGAAAAGCTGTGACATCCATGATATATGTAGTTAATATTGATTGTTTGACTTTAATTTAAATTAATACCAAACAAGGGCTAAATTAAAGTTTATATTATTGTTATAATTATCTTATTCAATTCTACACTTGTATATATATACACAAAACAAGTGATGTAAACCCGTGTGTAATTCTCTAAACACTTTTATCTTCGCCATGGTATGAGAGCTCTAGAAATTCCTGTGAGCATTCTAGATTTTCTCCTTCGTGGGCACCAAAAGCAACACAAGTCTCCCTTACCTATTTAGCACAATTGATGTAAAACACCAATTTAGGTGACACTACATAATACTAAATGATAGATTCGCAAAGTCATATAATTCAAGTAATTGAACATATCAATTTAGGGCCACCTAGATTGATGCTGATGGCATTATTTTATACTAGGGGCTGTTTGAGCCCCATTACTTGTAGATTATAATGAAATGAATAGTATTTTTTTGAAAAATGAGTGATTGAAAAGTTTTTGATTTACGTATAATATTATTTTATTGAAGATTGTGTGATTAAAAGTAGAAGAAAGAAAAATTTAATTTAATGTAATGAGAGATAATGGGATACAAACGGGAGCATACTATCACTCACAGACATTGTATAAGTGTTGTGCTGGGAGGCACGTATGGTTTCCCTTTTTTATTTTTCATTTCTTTGCAAATAACCAATGAAAAATGGCCACATGTCCCTCCTCTTAAAAATCCATCACTCTCCCTGTAGGCATAGCTTCACTTTCTACCATCTATATGCATAGAAAGTCCAGTTCAAGTCTCGATTTTTGGGCTCAGCATCCTTGAGTATAGGCATGATTTTTGGTATCACAAAATTATTTATCTTGTATGCGTACATTTTCCATTTAATGAACAAATTAGGATCCGTTTGATTGTAAAGATGGAAAAGGTAAACCAATTCTATGTAAGTTGAAAAAGAAAAAAAACCATCAAAATTATAAGAATTCGATTTCCATCGAATAGGTTAAAAACATGTTTTAAGTATTCGTATCTTGAAATTCAAACTTCATTTTCACTTTCGTATCAAACAGTTAAAGTAGAAAACAAATTTCTCAAATGTGACGTTTTCCATGAAATTTAGTGTTATCAAACGGTTCCTTAGATTTATTTATTATGTATTCTCTTTGGCATCTAAGTATAAAGTTAATGCTTGACACAGTAAATATATGAATAAAATAGTTTATGGGCAGAAAAGACAACTTATTATGCACAACCTAAATAAATAGTCCATGACTGGTGAATAAATTGAGAACTTCGTTCTGAAATGTCACATAGTAATTCGGATGAATTGTTTATGGAAACCCCAATGGCGTCATCTTAATACATTTGGAATTCGGATAGAACAGCATGAAGTTTCGTTTTTACAATATGATCACTGAGGGGTTGTTTGACAAAGTTTAAATAAAAGTTCTTAGCAGATTTTAATAAAAGACGTAATGCACGGATCCCATAATGGATGAGTAAAATTAAAATTTGACCAATTGATAAAACTTTAAAAGAAATTTTTACCCCACAAGCACTGAATATATTCTTGTACTTACATGAGTAGAACCCGCCTTGTAGTACCCACTGCTCACCCGATTAGAGCATTTCCAAAGCTCTAGTAGATTGCTAAAAATGTTTGACTCAATCAAGATCAACCATGCTAATTAATATTTGTCTTCAATGCAATTTAACGTGGACGGTATCTAGTTAATGAGATAAAGAGAAAAGTAGACATCGTGGAGAACTCCATCTAAACTCAATAACTTTGTAAGACTCACCTGTTAAACAGAGTAACTCGACAAAGTTTATAGTTCCTATGCATCACTAGATGTGGTTTTATTTTAATTTATATATTTTTTAAGAAAACATAAGACACATAGACAACATTATTGAATTGTAGGTATAATTAATTGAAAATCAACTAAACTTTACGGCGTATTTATTGTGAATATGTCTGGTACCAATTTTTTGGGAAAAATTGGATTTTTATTGCTGTTGACAGTTGATTTTTTTGACCTTTTCTCTCAAATGCGGGCCCCGACTGAGAAAAAACGATAAAACATTGATTTTTTTTTTTAATGAAAAAATTAGAACAAACAAACGCTATATATATATCTGTAAAAGATGAATGATAAGTGTTTTAACATTCATGTCATCTAGATGACAACCAATAACGTACAATCTCAATTCATGCAATGTTCATCGTGAACTCGGGGGCTTGTATTACCGAGATGTAACATCCACTATTGTCCTAATTAGTGGGTAAACTGTACATCCTTCAATCATCACCGCTGACTATATATTTTGACAATGTTGGTGTTAGTGTGTTACTTACCTTTGTACCAATCCACATTTCTATTAAGCACATATATAGCTGTTTTCTCTTTGTTTGTACCCAACCACCTTCTTTTTTTTTTTTTTTTTTAACGAGGTGTCCCAGCTTGCGCCAGACTATATCCTCGTCCCTGAACCTCCGGCCCCTCAACTGCTCAGGGAGGTTAATCGCAGATTGTGCCCTTGTTGGTTCCTAGGTTCCCACATGGCTTTTACTCCTTCCCCAAAGGGAGCCTCCTCCATGATTATTACATCACCAAACTGCTCCAACCCTTCCTCTGGTTATTACAACACTTAGCTGCTCCAACCAGGAATCGAACTCCCCACGCTTAGTTCCAGAGCCCCCCAATGTGATTGTTCTGTCAACTTGGATGTGCCCTGGGGGGCCAATCCACCTTTCTATTAAGCACATATATAGCTGTTTTCTCTTTGTTTGCCATCAGTTTCTCATAAATTGTTAGAGACAATATATAATTTAGGAAAAATGGTTTAATAATTCAAAGTTTTACATTAAGTAATTAAATATGATATATTCAAGTTTTGTCACTTCCAATTTAATGAAATTGTACACGTATTAGACTTTAATAAAAAAATTAAAAGAATTTTATCTTCACGAAAATGGATGTGTTAAAAATAATATATTTAAAGGATATTCATGTTGAACAATGTTAAATAATACTTAAATGATATTCATGTTGAACAATGTTCACAAGGTCATTCACCTACCAACTCATTGACAAAACCCAAGGGAGGACAAATTTTTATTCGACGCCAATTTAAAGATGGATTATAAATCTTGCGGGACAACGTAAATAACTCAAAAACGATTGTGTTCACTCCTAATCGCCTTCTAAATTTTTAGTTTAGAATTGGAAAATTTGTGTCCTTAACTGATTGTTATTAGCTTAGCCAACCCTATTATTCTTAAAATATATTTCCCTCTCTTATTTTTAACTACATATTTTTTAATAAAATAATATTACACGCAAACCCAATTTTTTCTTAATTTTTAACTACATATTCTCCATCAATCTGCTATTCTAAAATGAGTTTTTACAAAAATAAATAAATAAATAAGGTTCAAACAAGCTTTTAGTTATTAAATTTAATTTTATACCACATGTCATATTAATTCTTGTATAAATAGATTTTATTGTTAAGGAATAAAAAAAAAGTATGATGTGATCTAACGTCCACCATGAACGTGACAACATTCGATATTGCCACGTGCATCTGTGGCAACACCAAACGTTGCCATGCACACGTTAGGCATTACAAATTTGATCTACTGCCCATGGTGATTGGTGGGCATGGATTATGATGTCCACCATGGGCGTGGCAACATTTGATGTTGTTACGTGCATATGGTGTTGCCACATTGTCACGTCCATGATGGACATTATAAATGTTGAAACTTCTTTTTAAAATTCTTTATTTACAAAAAGAAGAATTGTAATGTTCTACTATATGGAGAGGGGTCTTATGAGCGTCTATAGAATTTCAGGTGAGTAGAAACATAGATGCAACAAAAAAATATATTGATTTTTTTTTTCACGACTCCCACTTTAATTTCTCTTATTACAAGAGAAAATGATTAACGGTTATTAGCTTGCGACTTTTTCGTAATTTTCCTTTGTTGCGAGCTAGTTTCGTCGCATAATTTTCTAACAATTAGTATACAAAGATTTTTTAAATGAGCTTGAGTTTATTATGATCCATAGGCCTTTCGGTTACCAAGATTGGAATAATTAAATCCCTTTTTTTGGGAATAATTAAGAATCCCTTGTTTATGAAGCTAGTAGACTTTTCAATTCTCAAGTTCTTAGCAGACAATTTTATTCATGCATTTTATCTGATCGATCCACTTACTTGTCCATGAATCAGACGCGGTCCTAGTTTTTTTAGGACTTTTTTAAAGCTCGAAAACTGTACTTGGAGAGCAAATGCTCATCTTCTAAAGAGTTATTTTTTTAAAATCTATTTTTAACTATACATTTTTCAATAAAATAATATTATACGCAAATTCAAACTTTTCCTTAATCTTTAATCACACATTCTCCAATGGCTCCAACAAGACTAAGTTGCACGGGAATAGATATTGAAATGAAAAATAAAATATTAGACGACACTTTAAAACACCATTTTTTAAAAACTGCAGGACATCAAACACAATGGAATTGTTGTGAAAAAAAAAATTAAAAATTAAAAATTATTTTTGTGAATTACGAATTTATTTTTTAATAAATAACCTGTTTAACATTGATTCAAACTTTAGGTACTTATTATTTTAATTATTTATTTTTTTGTAGTATAAGGAAATTATATAAATTTTTATTTCACTCTCAGAATTTAGCTAATTCTCCGTTGAAGGCTTGAAGCCCGGCAACGTCCATAACAATGTGCAAATCTAGATTCAAGTCATCAAATATTAAGTTTCTTAAATATTCCGTTCATGATTTTTTTTCTTTTTTTAAATGTATAAAAACTTGAAAACTTTTTAAGAGTTTCCAAAATATTTTCTAAAGTCTTTGAAGAGTTTCTGTTTCTGAAACATGTATGAAGCTGAAATACTACAATATCAGAAAATTTAATAACTTAAGAATTAGCTTAGTTCGAAATCAACTAAAATTTTACATAATTTCAGGTTTTAATACATAATACTAAAAAATTGACACGAGATAAAAGTTTGAATAAATGTTAAATAGCTTTTTCTTTTATTATAATGTAAATAAATAAATTACAATTTTTTGTAAAACATTTCATCGTTTAATTTTTTAATTTTTTGTTTTTAAATAAGATGTGTCTCGTTTCCATTCTTTCTTAAAATTACACAACTGTCTCTTCCACTGGCGTGACTGAGGTACACTTTCCCATTTGCTCATTGATCAAGGCGTCATCAGCAGCCTGAGTGGAAAATGCTTGTAATTTGTGACATAAGGTTAGGCACATGGTACATAAAGTATATAGTTTTGTTCTCTCCAAATTCCACTAAAATCTTGTGTTTCCTTCATTTCTTTACGTGTTCATATCATCTAGATTTATCCCTACAAATACAATAGTAAGCTTTGGTTTCTTCCTTTGTCCAAGTCTCGCGGATCTTGAAATCAAGTATTTGTTGAATATTTGTTCAAAATCAATGGAATGATAATGGATTAATTGTTGGACTCAATTGTGGAATTGGTAGAATCAAAAGAAATTGAAAAATGAAAATTTTGATTTTTGCTTATGCGTACACACATGCTTATTTTTGTGCGTACACGAGATGTGCTTTTTCAAAATCAAAATTGATTTTGCTTCTACTATGCATATGCACGGTTTATACTATGCGTACGCATAGTGTTAAAAAATAATCGTTGGTTGATTTTTCAATTTGAAACTTGGGAGCCGTTTTGGATTAAAAGTTGCAACTTTTCATCTTGTTTTGACACAATTTCGTGAAGCTATGATTCATGGCTATAAATATGTGTTTGTTGGACATAAAAAATATATGGAAATCAGATTACAAAACATATTTAATCTGTCATCATTCCCCAAGAAAGAAAAATCATTTCTTCCTCCACATTCATATATTCCCTTTATGTTCTTCAAGTTCGGGTGGAGAAGTGCTTGTGCTTTTGTATTTCTCTACATCAAGGCTTGATCAATCCTTCAAACCGTTTGTCGCGAGATCCTTTAAGCACCAACATTAATACCAAGAGGGGGCAAATATCGTTTGAGGATAACGATGTAACGTCGTATTTGAGCCTTCCATTTTCGTCAGGATCTTGATTCGTTTTTTCATCCTCTTGATTAATTTTATGTATTGTTTCTTCTCCAACCCCCGTGGTGAATTTAATTTCCCAACAATCTCAAATGATATTGCGATGGAGAACGGAATCACTTTGACAGAGATCAAGTTGATGACATGATATCGTGGTTGAAACATTTGATGGGGCGAACTTCATAAGAAGGCAAGTATGAATTGAAGTTTATTCTAAAGGCGTTGAAGATTCCCCACATTTTAAATCCGAATTTGGCAATGCAACCGGAATTACACTTGCTTGGCGAGAAAATCTGAAAAGGTTTGAAAAAAAAAATATTTTCATTGGAAAATGAAAAGATGAAATTCGTCATAATGCATTCAGATTCGGTAAGTATCATTCTATGTTCTCAAATTCCACTTTATGTTCGATCATCTCACATGCAAAAGGTATGTTTTGTGAATTTTATATACACAATTATCCATGTCATATCCAATGATTTTAAGGAGAATTTTGATTGTGCATAAATAATTGCATGTGTTCGTAAGAACAATTGTGAAAGTGGAAATATGAATAGGCAGAAACCACGTGCGTATGTTTCAACTGCATATTATATTCCAATAACTGGTATGTGTATGCATAATTTTTGTCTGAAATTAGATGTAGAAGTTGTAGAATTTTGTTTTCCTTTTCGGTTAATTGGGAACGATACACTTTTGAATTCCTTAAGTGATGAATACGGTTTCAATAATAATGAAGTCGGATTATATATCTATAATCGCCAGTGGCATGCCGCATGTGTATTTGAATTCGACAAGATCTGTTCTATACGGCTTGAATATTTTATATATTAAAATAATTATGCCTGAAATGAGGAGGAAAAGGTGGTGTGTGACTATGTCATCCATATGTTTGTATATGATAAAAGAGTATTATATATGCATGGCAGTCAGTAGTTGTTAAAAGTAAGACAATCAAGTAGTTTCCTCTCTTGGAATCTATGTTGGAAATTAAATTTTTGATTGAGAAGGAATCTGATTGTTGTGTCCAACCATTCCTGATTGGAGTCTTATCTATTACATAATTATACTGCTCTTTCCACATTAAAACAAATTGTTCATTTTTGAAATGGTGCGATCCGTTCGGAGTTGTGTAGCATAAATTTATTTGTTTTGGTGTATGAAATGGCATGTGATTAACTGTCTTCAACTGATTCTGTGAACAGACGTGAGTATGTATGTTCCTTCATGCTAAAACTATTGTGTATGTGAATAGGTGTTTACATATTGAAAAGGTACATGTGTATTTAAAACTAAATTATTAACGGTAACCAATTAAACCGTATGATCCTTTAATGGTTTAAAGCTTTGTGACTTTAAACATACTGGTTCATTGTTGTACCATTTGATATATTCACCAATTGGAGTATGCATATGTTTATTTTAAACAAAGTGCATATGCATGAAGAAAATTGCATGTTGGTTGAAGAATATTTGAAATAAATTATTCATACATGTTCACGTGAGGATGCACACCCATATGCTTAAATTGTTGAAGTTTGATATGAATGATATATTATTGAAATGAAATTCAAAACATTGCATATGTTACATATGGGAAAGAAAATTCTAAAGTGTTAGAATTTTATGTGAACTTTTATGACCATTTCTCTACTAGAAAATTAAAATTGACATGATAAATTTCTTTGATTGATTTCATGTCTTGTTGAACTCATGCTAACTTGAGTTAATGTGGATAGCCTCATTTAATCCTATAAAATTAAGTGAGATGATTATATGTCAATTATATTTGCATAAAGCATGACAAATTGTGTTTTGTCTTAATTTATTTCAAAGCGGAAAATGCTTGCGCATCTATTGAGAAATGGAAATATTTTAGAGCATAAATAGTGTTAGCATATTAGTATGACAAAATTTATAATATGCTCTAAATGACATTCTTGCATAAAGAATATTGTGGAAATCAATTTTGATTAATTGACTATTCTCACTTTGCTGTGACATTTGGGAATGACTTTTATGCATGACATTTTAAAGAATGCAATTTAAACCAATTGTGGTGGCTAAAGATCTACTTGATCATGGTTGTTATTCGGTGATTAATTCCAATATATGGGTTGTCACATTTGCTTGGATAAAACACGAACCCACTTGGATAGCCCGCATGTTTCTGCAGGGCATCATTTGTTGCACGATACATTTGCCATTATGTTGGTTTATGGATTTTGAAGTGCAAGTAAAGGATATCCATATTTGTGTTTTGAGACCAGCCTGTTAATCTTTAATGGTTCTAAAGGATGTGTAAGGATGCCTACTGTTTGTTGGAAGTACATGAAATTTCATGACTACTTCTATTGGAATATGAGAATTACTCGATAAATTTGACGGTTGATTTCATGTTCTATTGAAATGTTGATAGCCACAAATTAAGTGAGATAATCTTATGCAAAGTCGTGTTTGCATACAAAGAGACAAAATGTGATTTGTCCAAAAGTGAATAAGGCGAATATGTACCATGTCATTGAGGTGATATGATGCTATCTTTTGAAGGTCACGAAAGTGATAAAATGCCAATGACTGGAGATTAGTCTCATTTGTTGTTGAATTGGATTTCAATCATGGAACCAAATTGAGTTGGTTTATGCTTGAAAAGCATGGTAGGTCTATGAGATAACCTTGATCAAAATTGTGTAATCAAAATTAAATACTGGATTGAAGTACATTGTGAATTAATGATAACTATATGAAAGTATGTAGACTTTCACTGTTATTATTGAAGTGATAAGGAAATTGAACTACAAAAGAGTTAAAGTTCAAGTAAAATCCCAAATGTGGGGGTTAACATTAATCTTATGAACTTATATGAAGAAGTTAAAAAATATATGGATACAACATTATAAGATTGCATAAGAATTCCTAATTGAGGAAATGTGAGGGTAACTTAGTTAAAAAAGTTACCGTATCCTTTACCTTTTAATCATAGAAATACATTTATGATGGAGAAAAGTAGAGAATGCCTTGTAAGGTTGAAACACACTAAGTCTAAAAGTGGATTAAATGGATAAAGGCCGATTGTGGCGCTTGCAAAATTAATGAAATATTTAAAGAATATTCATTGAAGACCATTGTAATGATTCAATGATGATCAGTGAATACCCAAGTATGAAAATCCACAAATAGAAGTGATGGATATTGTAATGAATTAATGGAAATCATCCAACAAGTGTTTTAAAAATAAATAAGGTTTTAAATAAAGCGAGTGAGAAGTATGTGGTTTTTTGGTGGTGACAAATTGTATCTATCAAGTGAATCGATCGTTGGCTAGCTATACTTTGATAAGATACTAAGTCACATGAAATGAAAAGTCAAGATATATAAGTCTTAGACGTGATTTAAAAAAAAAATTAGTAAAGATGGAATAATTTCTATAAAGACGTAGTGGATCCTTTAATTAGACCACTAAATAAAATTTTAGTGGCATCTACTTCGAGTAGGATGGGGTTGAAATTCCTAAACTACAAAGGTCCACCAATGATGGTAACCCTACCCGTCATTACTCAAAAGGTAATCTATGGGTTCAAAGGATAACAACAAGTCATTCGATATGTGGATAGTTGCTGCATTATATAAATCTGCGATAACCTTATCCTAATTAAATAATGTTGGTTGTTACTGAAGTGAGGGTTGAGTATTAAAACTCTTAATGAAACTCAATGTTAAAACACAAGTACCTCTAAAAGTAACAAAGGTATTGAAAGAACTTCACCTAAATAAACTTCAAGGTGGTGCCGCCTCAATTGAGAGTTAGAGTTTCTCTCTTAAAAAATTGTCGAATAGAATGAGCGCAAGGCCATAAAAGCACTAAGCGAGTTGAGGAACTTGAGAACACGTGATACTAATGTGTGTATTCTTACCGGTACTATCACAAGGAATAATTGGTTCAAAGCTTCCATGTTACCTCTAATTCCGACTTTACTTTGTTTGAATTATACTATGGTTAGATTCAAATCGAAAGATATCTAATCCTTATACATAAGTGTCGTCTTTTTGAATATGTGATCTTATTGATTTTGAACAAGCGGGGGATTGTTGAATATTTGTTCAAAATCAATGGAATGATAATGGATTAATTGTTGGACTCAATTGTGGAATTGGTAGAATCAAAAGAAATTGAAAAATGAAAAATTTGATTTTTGCCTATGCGTACGCATAGACTTATTTTTGTGCGTATACGAGATGTGCTTTTTCAAAATCAGAATTGATTTTGCTTCTACTATGCGTACGCACGGTTTATACTATGAGTACGCACAGTGTTAAAAAATAGCCGTTGGCCGATTTTTCAATTTGAAACTTGGGAGCCATTTTGGATTAAAAGTTGTCACTTTTCATCTTGTTTTGGCACCATTTCGTGAAGCTATGATTCATGGCTATAAATATGTGTTTGTTGGACATAAAAAACACATGGAAATCAGATTACAAAACATATGATAATCTGTCATCATTCCACAAGAAAGAAAAATCCTTTCTTCCTCCACATTCATATATTCCCTTTATATTCTTCAAATTCGGGTGGAGAAATGCTTGTGTTTTTGTGTTTTTCTACATCAAGGTTTGATCAATCCTTTAAACCGTTTGCCGTGAGATCCTTTAAACACCAACATTAATATCAAGAGGGGGGAAATATCGTTTGAGGATAACAATATAACGTCGTGTTTGAACCTTCCATTTTCGTCATAATCTTGATTCTTTTTTCATCCTCTTGATTAATTTTCTATATTGTTTCATCTCCAACCCCCGTGGTGAATTTAATTTCCCAACAGTATTATCATTAGATTAGTAATATCATAAACATGTGCTCATTTATATTTTTTGAAAGAAAGACAGTCATTCTTGGGTTGTTTGTTCCTTGTTGTATGATTTTAGTTAACTCTGAAAAAGGGTGATTATGTGCTCCTTGCATTTTCTTTTGTTTCTGAATGTTCTACATACATTAATTATAGAAAATGTTTGTTGGCAATTTATGCATGTCAAACTTTAATGAAAAAAAATCATTTTATTCTACTGAAAAAAGAATTAACTAATGAAGAAATCAGTTAATTGTTAGGTAAACTTTTGTTTCAAAATTATTGTATTTTTTCAAAATCAACATTTCGACATCTAGTAAACAAAAGTGATTTATTGCTATGTTTGTATATAATTACTAAAATGATATTGAATATAACGATATTCTTTTAAATTATTATTTTTATTATCACTGTATTATAAAATTTATTTTTACTTTTATAAAAATATGTAATACTTAAGACAATATTCAACATAATTATTTTATAACGAAAAAAATAGTATCAATTCAATTTCAAAATTTATAAATTACAAAATAGAGGCATAGTCAATATAGTAAAAAGAAATTAATTTAATTAATTGGAGTTAAAAATAATACTTTAATTATAGACAATTGAAAAGGCTGAAAGCTAAAACTGAAAAGCTACGAGTGCATTTGGTTTGCTTTTCTGTTTCCTATTTTTAGTTTTGAATTCATTTTTTATTTTTTTTATTTTGAGGGATTATTTTAAGATTACAGAAAAAGTGTTTGGTTTGTCATTCTGAATAATTGTTTCTCAAAATAAAAAATAATAATAAAAAAAATTAGAGAACAAGTTTGATTTAAAAACTTTAGAAATAATTTTATAATATTTTGGAGGAGCATGGAAAGAGAGAAATAGAAATAGGGAGAGGGAGAGGGAGAGGGGTATTTATATTTGGCTAAGTTTTGTGTAATTTTACTAATTACTTTAATTTGAAAAAAATTTAAGCTCATTTTCATTGTTTTGTATTTTTTGATTAAAAACACCCAAAACGTCAAAAAGTCATTTTGGGTTTTGTGCTATACAATTTTTCTTGTTTTCAAAATTGCATTTTTAAAAACATGTTAAACATGTTTTGAGTGTTTTCGAAAGCTGAAAATTTAAAATGGCATCGGAATAACAAACTAAACGCACTCAACATTTTTGTTGCTTCTCTAAATTTACTTTTGAGTTGTACAAATTTTTCTATAATTATTTTTTCTAAAATTTAACAAATACATAAATAACTTCTCATAATTTGACAATCAATTATATTTATCATGTTATCAATAACCCTAATATGAAACAATTTTCAATTTAAAATTGGCTAAACATATTCATAGGACTTTTTTTGGTTATTATTTTCGATGAACTTTTCTAACTTTTTTATTTTTGTACTTATATCTCCAACTTTTTTCGTCATATTCTTATCATCAACCTTCTATTAATTTACATATATTGTCTCTGATGACTGTTTCTGTCCCAAAAAAATAAACATAAAAAATTGTTAAGAGAGCGGTAGAAAAGTTTGACAAAATATTTACACTTGCATACTAGCAAAATAGTTTGGACAAAAATCGTCATCAAAGGTAAAATGTGCTAATTAATTGAAAGTTAATGATAAGAATGAAATGAAAAAAAGTTGAGAATATAAGTAAAAATTGAGAAAAATTGGAGTCATTCATTGCAATTAAAACATGATGTACATAATAAAATTGTATTGTGAATTTAATTACCTTGGTAAAATTTAAACTAATTAGTTTTATGAAACAAAAATGGATAAGATTGGTCCAGAATCGTTGATTATTTTAAATATATATTTTATTAATATTAACATACTTTATAATTCAATTTAGAGAGATTATGAAAAAAAAATTTCAAAACTATAGTTAGATCGATCAATCAGACTAAAACCATCCGGGTTTCAAATCCAAGACTTTTAAAATCAGACTTACTTAGCTAGAGATGACCTAAATCAGCTAAATCAATTTGGGTTGTGGTCCAATCCGAGCAGTTCTAAATAAAAATGCCCACTCCTTGTTAGGAGAGTTATACGATCAACTTCCTGCAATTAAAAACATAGTATATAAATTATTTAAAAATAAATTTGATTGCTTGTAATCGCCTTGAAGACACTCATAATAATAAAAATAAAATGGTTTAACCCAGACAAAGTCAACAGAATTCATAATGTGAATTCAATTCAAAATATAATTAATAATTTTGGGCTCTCCCCATTTATCGATGAACTTTAACTTACTCCCTAACAAAGTTAAATAAATAAGTTATTCTTAAGAGTCAACTCGAGCTCAAATTTCATGGCAATAAAGGTGTTCCAAAATTCAAAAGAATGTCTACATTAATAAATAGAAGACTTTGGCATGATTTTCGAAATATACCTTTGGCAACTTCTTCAATTGAATTAAAGAAGTAAACAAAGATAATTAAGATTTTCAAACATGCGAGAGTGGGGCGTGTCAATGAATCCTACTCAAAAATAAAAATAAAAAATAAATCCTATTCATCCTACAGCTTTTGAGAGAATACAAGTTCTGGTATCAAGCTTTTTTATCGTTCAATGAAATTAGGGAAAAATAGAAAATTGTTGACCACACTATTGATTGAAATAGTACTATCTAACATAGGATCTCTTGATCTTGATCACATTATTGATTGAAATAGTACTATCTAACATAGGATCTCTTGATCTTGATCACATTATTGATTGAAATAGTACTATCTAACATAGGATCTCTTGATCTTGATCACATTATTGATTGAAATAGTACTATCTAACATAGGATCTCTTGATCTTGATCACATTATTGATTGAAATAGTACTATCTAAAAAAGATTCTAGAAAACTAAAAAAGATTCTCGTGGTCACAAGCCTAGGCACGACATTGGATTGTCAAATCAATTCGAACCACATTTACTTATCGCGGATTGAATTTATATAGAAAATTGAAAAATGTTCACCACGTATGCCTCCCTTATAATAGGATTCATTAACTTGAACTCAAGTTTCATGACTAAACTCTCTTAGTTAAGGATGGATATTATTTTTTGACCTTCAAATTTGGTTGGGACTCAATGCGTCAACAAATCCCACCATCGATCCTCTCCAAGTGTGTGTTATCTGTGCACTTTGAACTATTGTGTAAGCCCCAATGACAAAAGAACCTATGGGCGATATTTTAGATGCACAAGATTGAAGTCTCTCTAAATACAAAGGGATTAATCGCGATCGCACTTTTCCAGACGCTCAAATCTGTCATTCCAACGTCTCAATATCAAGCTCCATCAACGGCCCTGTACAATGTCTAAGGGAATATACTACTTATACATAATGCAGTGTCCATAGCCGTATCTACCCCCTTATTTCCTCCTAATGTGCATATAGCATCATCCATGTCTAAGGCAAATAAAAAGACATTTGCATCAACAATCACCATAGGTAATGTCGCATCAATTACATTTCACGTGACTCCCCGTGTATGCGACTCCATTTATTCAGGGCTTTACTGGTCGAATTGCAAATGTCATATTAATGGTGTGAAACAAATAGTCAAACATATTTTTAAATGAGGATATAGTTTTTTCGTCAATAGTGGGAAACAAAATGTTTGAATATAGTGAAACAAGTATATTAATTTTCAAACAATTAATTTGATAATTGTTTGACAATTATTGTACCTTTAACCAATCTTCCAAATTGTTTTGTACTCCGATTCTAGATCATCTCTACTTTTCAAAATTAATAAATTACAAAGAAAAGTGCACCCACACGAACGCCGTGGGAAAGGAAGACTCAGTTGCTCTTGTATGAAAATTTGGTAAATCAACGACGGGCATCTCATAATTGAGCAACTACTTGAAAATATATGAGCGGCCCACATGTTCTGTAGTCGTGTTGCTTCATATGGGAGAAAAGAATTCCAGGCATCCCGATTATTTAAGGAAGAATCATCATAAAAGGATTCCTTGTGTATAATTATTTGTAGCAAAACTATGAATGAGAATTAGTAGTCTTGAATTTACTAAAATGGTTCACGAGATGAGCATGGAAAAGTCACATTATTAAGTCTTTGTTTCGACTCCATTTTATTTAAAATGTATTTTTCTCTCATCTTTGTAATCATCTATTTTCCAATAAAATAATATTATACATAAATTCATTTTTTTTTAACTACACATTCTTCAAAAAATCACTATTCCAAAATACATTTTTCCTCAAAAACATATTTTAATAGAGCCCAAATAGGGGATAAGTAACGAGGATCATAATTTAAAGAAAAATAAAATTAATGTCACCACGACACACACACACAGATATATATATATATATATATATATATAAGGTTAAAGTTGTCATAATACTAAATATTAATAAAAAAAATTAACAGAGAAATAAATGAAACTAAAATAAAAGAAAAAATCTAATTACTAAGTAGAGTCCAATTTTCATCTTAAATCTATAGATGAGGGTCTTCGGGTGACTGAAATACGTTAATAAATATGTTAATATCACAAACGACTTTAACGTGATTTGAAGTTGGTTAGTGAAATTGTTAAACCTATAGATTTTCATCTTAAATCTATAGAATTTATCTTTCACATTGACAGCTTCTATCACATAGATTTCAAATTCACATATTTCATATAGAGTAAAGAACAATAATCACATCACGATTAAACTTGAAGAATTCAACCCTAATTTTCGCTTTATTCTTGTATATTATTACAGAGACAAAGAAATAAATAATATTGCTTTAGAATGAGGCCATGTTTGTTTGGCCCTTTTTCCATGGAAATTCCGTTTTTCACAATTTTTGTGTGTTTGATAGCAAAAGTTTTCCATGGAATTCGTTTTCCATCTTTTTCCCACACATGTGCATTTTCCATGATTTCGTGATTGATAATTTTCATGAAAAACAAAGTTAAACGAACACCAAAATTTAGATAAATTTTGGATATTTTTCGTGCAATGAAAACAAATTCTAGGAATAATTGTAAGAATGAAAATCCCTTAAATTGAAAATTTTCATAAAAAAAAAAAAGTCAAATGAACACCAAAAGACACTTTTATTTTAACATTTTTCAGGTGAAAAATTATATCAATCAAACACTATTAATTGACAATTCTCACTTAAACAAATTCTAGACAATTTAATTCTCTTCAATTCGTTTTCTTTCCACCCAAATTTCATCTTTACAATCAACGGACCATAAATGTTGTAGTTGGATTAATTAGCCCCCATTTGGCCTCCATTCTCCTTCTCATTCTTTTTCTGTCTCTTATGTTCAATCACACAATCTTCCATAAAATAATATTACATGCAAATAAAAAACTTTTCATTCTTTTTCAATTATATATTTTTCAAAAAAATACTATTCCAATCATTAAAATTTGGAAAGAATGGGAGTCAAACGGGGGACTTAGACTAACTAGACATTTTAAATCAAGAAATTGTAGCAAGAGATTCATATCCACCATTCAATGTCAAGAAATGTAAGAAGGAAAGGATGCAGACCATTGTCGTCTTTCAAATCATGTCTTAACCATTGTTCAATTATTCTCCACATTAGGCAAACACAACATGCTTTAGACCCTTGGTCGGTTCAATCTGGTTAAAGTTTCAGCTTATTGTCGGGTCATATTGTGGTCAAAATGTTGTTTTGCTACTTCGTTCGTTCTCTTTTCTCGACACTGAGGCTCTATCAACTGTCGATTCAACATTGGAATGTTGCATTTTCATTTTTACATCTATTTGGTTTGTTAGCTTTATGCGTTGGAGATTTGTATAGTTACTAACGTGATAAATTTAAAAAGTTAAGTGTCTAATAATAAAAAAGAAAAAGAAAAAAGAAACTTTGGTGACGATTTACCGACATGCACAATTGCTAAGGAACTAAGCTCCCGTTTAGTCTCTATTATTTTTCATTGATTTATAATTCATTTTTCTCTATTTTCTTATCAACAATACATTTTTCAATAAATTAATATTATACGTAAATTCAAAAAAAAATTCCTTCTTTTTTTAACCACATATTTTCTAAAAAATTACTATTCCTCTCATTTTAATATGGAATAATGGGATCAAACATGGGCTAAACAATTTTTTTACCCAACTATATTAAGTACATGCCATTAAATTTTATTAATTGAAAGCAGTAAAAGTAAGAAATAAAATTCACGATTTCACTCTAGAAATTGAAATTGAACTAATAGCATTTATTTTACAATAATGATGATGATGATGATGATGATGATGATGATGATGATGATAATAATAATAATAATAATAATACTAATAACCTAAAAAAGAAACAAAATAATTTAAAAAAGGCTTTGAAGTATATCTGTACTCGGCTTTATATCATTTCCAACAATGTTAGTTTTTTTAAAGAGCATATTTTTCGAGATAAAGAACATTTCGATGAATTTTTAATAATAAAGAGCCAACTTTAAAATATAGGGTTTATTAGTATTTTTTATTTTTATTTTTAATGAAGACAAACTGTTGAAATAAAGAGAATGAAATTAGCAAATAATTTATGGTAGATGCCCTTATTTAATTAATTTCAAAGAGCAAAACTTTTTAATGATATGTTTTTTCTATGACACCAGCATCGCATGCACTTCATACAAAGGTACAAAATATAAGGTGTATTCAGTTTGCTATTTTCAAACTATTTTCAGTTTTTCAAACAAAGGTTAAACTTTTAACATAAAATTCAAAATGTATTTTTGACGTTTTGAATTTTTCAATTAAAATTATAACAATATTCAAACTATAGAAAACAAGTGTTTAAATGGAATTTCAAGAAAAAAAATATAAAATTCTGACAAATAAAATTTTTAAATTTTATATAATTCTAAAAAATATAATTGATAAATTCTAAAAAATAAAATTAAAGTTTTGAAAAAAAAATAAAAATAACAGTGTGAGTTCTTAATGATAAGTTACAATAAAATTCTAATTTTTTTTTAAATGAACAGAGATAAAAATATTCTTAGTCCACATTATTAATTTTTATTTTTATTTTTATTTATTATATATTGAACTCATTTTACTATTTATTTTAATTTTACTCTTTTAGCAAGTTAAAAATAAAAATTGTAAGATTCACTAACTTTCAAATATATATATTACTTGATAATATATTACTATAAAATTGTTTTATTTTTACTGAATAATCAAATTTTATGGAATAAAATGTTATAATTTTTTTTCAAAATTCAAAATCAAATGTTTTTCTAGTTTTCTATTTTGAAAAAAACATCTTTCAAAGTAATAAATCAAACATGTTTTTAATAATCCTAAACTAAACTCTCAAAATCGAAAATTGAACCACAAACTCAACAGCACTAAATAATAGTCTCTTAATGAAAACAACAAACCATCAAATTAGTGTTATTCTTTTCTTCACAAGAAGGTTAGATATATCGTGTTTAGTTAACTTTTTTTTTTCTTTTTATTTATAGCAAAATGTACTGGCTTTATTAGTAAACCCTCACTTGTGATGGAGGAAAATCGTGGTTACAATCAATTACGAAAAGCAAAAAGAGGGTAAATTACATTTATCTAAGCAAATGTAACCAATTGTAGAAATTGGGAAACTAGATATTGATTCTAAAAAATTTGAATGACTGAGATTCAAGACACGCTAAAGAATCAGTTGCCTGATTTGTTTCATGATAAATATGTGATATATCAATATATATAAACTGAGCAAGCTCTAATATATCCTACCAAATAAGTCGAATAGCCCAAGATATAGCGACATTATGATGAAACCAATGAACCAGTACACTAGAATCCATTTCTATAGTAATCCTCTCTATGCGAAGGACGTAGCATATTTAGTTAAGTTAATTTATCGTAATTTAAGCAACTTATTTACTTCGACCAAGCATTGTCTCTCCTTTTCTTTCTTTCTTTCCTTTTTTTTTTTTTTTTTTAATCAAGCACTCTCTCTCTCTCTCGATAATATAGAGCTCCATTTTGTGTGACGCTCCTATTTGGACAAGTTCGGGAGCTTGGACTTATTATATTGTATTGTACATCCCTAGAAATCTTGATTGATCACTAAAATTATATTTTTTATGTGCTATGTCATTATCTTTATGTCTAAGCTGCCTAATTCCTTATCTCATATAGTCAAGGGTCTTTACTGTGTGTTCTCTCCCTTATCTCTATTCGCACCTATAAGTCCTTCGCAATTAATGCTCATTTCATTCCATGCCTCAGGGCAATGTCCTATGCATAATGCGAGAAGTTCCTTGCTCTATAGAGGTTTTAGTTTTGTGAATGTATTCAATTTATTTTTTTCTATTTACAAGTAAATAAATAGAAAATAAAATATTTCTTACTTTTAAAATAATTAAAATATTATTTTCATTTTTTACCAACAAACAAAATTATTTTTTTACATACGACTAAGTAAATGATTTATGCTTAGGCAAACGTGCAATAATTGGGATTCCCAGTCTGGTCATGCTACATCACAAAAGTCCCGAAAATGATGATAATTACTACGAAAAAGTACATTTTTAAGTAAAAAAAATCATGAATATGATGAACTGTTGCCATGTAGGCGTGGCTAAAGTTTGGTAGACAGCCAAAAAGTGCAATGGTTCTATAAACAAAAAACTGCTGCAGTAATTGTGGGGGGAAAGGTCACAACAAAAAAAGCTGCAGAATTCCATTAAGCGCGCATGTCTGGATAGGAAAAACGTGTTTCATCATTTTTCAACCAAAATTTTCTTTTTGGGGTATCTGATTAATATTTTTTTCCAACATTTGATCATATGATCATATTTTCCTTAAAAATAAGAAAAATATTTTCTTTAAAGAGAGATTGTCATTATTTTCTAGGTGATTTACTTTTTCTTTCTCTATTTTATCTATCCACTCTCTCTCATTTATCCTTCAATAAAAATTGGACAAGTATAACATTTTCAAAGTTAAAAACTAAATCAATCAAATGCATTTAATTACTAATTTCTATACAAATAAGTTCTCGGCAATTAAATTATCTAAAATTTATTTTCTTTCCATACAAATTTCATGATTGCAATCAAACGTCTCATAATTCCATTTATTCCTTAAAAGTAAGAAACAAGTAACTGTTGAATATAATTTAAAAAAAAAAAAAAGTGACCTAAAAGTGCATGCATGCATTTTTCTTTGAGCCAGGTATAGACGGAACAAAACCATCTATTTCAGTATTTCACACATTTTTGTTTCTATTTCTTTTTTATAAAAGTGGTGTTCATGGGTGACCCAAAATATCGTATATAAAGATAATAAAAACTCGGAAAAAATGAAATCTTCTCCAAATTTTTTATCAGTAGAAGTACCAATAAAACTTAGGAAAACGATTAAATTGATTCACACAAAATTACAAGAAGTGGATAGAATATTGAAAAGATTCCATTTTTCACCTGTTGAGACAATCTTAATGAATCTTATATCAATAAAGCAGTGTATAGCTTAACGAGTTAATAAGAGGCTGTTCAAGCAATTCAGGTCTTAGGAAAAACTTTTAATGGACCGTTTCAAATATATAGAAAAAATTAAATGGAGTAAATAATTATTGAAAAGATTTCGTCAATTACTGGAGGTATTATTGAATTTGAAGGTGATCTAAAATCAATATTTTTGATGATTTCAAACAGATTTACCTATACTGATAGGGTTAATTACATGGATGGTTACTAAAATTTGTCATATGTTACTACTTAATAATCGAACTTAAAAGTGTATCTCAATAGTCGCTGAATTTTGCTTAGTATTACTACTTCATAATTGAACTAAAAAATGTATTTCAACGGTCATCAAATTTTGCACCGTGTTACCTATCCATCACTCAAATGAAAAAAATCCGTTTAGTTCAACAAATTACGTCCACTTGAGTGATGAATTGGTAACACAATACATAGTTCAATGATACTAAGTTACATTTTTTAGTTCAATTATGAAGTGATAACACTTAACAAAGTTTATTGACCACTGAGATATGTTTTTTAATTTTAGTTATTAAGTAGTAATAATTTTTTTTTCAAATCAACCTCTCTGAAAGAAGAAACTAAAGAAAATGAAGGTAAAAAAAATGAAAAATCAAAGCAATTACATTGACACTAATTCAAACATTTTCGTATATTTTAATTTTTCTGTCATTTTCTTTCGGTGTTTCTACTGTTTCTCTTTCAATCTTTTTATACGAAGTTCGAAATACGATGAACCAATACCAGTTAATCTAAAAATCAAACATACTTTTCATCATGGTGGAGACTATATATCTAATAAAAATAGAACTTTTTTCAAAGGCCATTCAAGCATTGCAGGGTCTTAGGAAAAACTTTTGATGGACTGTTTCAAAAATATAGAAAAAATAAATGGAGTAAATAATTATTGAAAAAATTTCGTCGATCACGGGAGGCATTATTGAATTTGAAGGTGATCTAAAATCAATATTTTCGATGATTTCAAACAGATTTACGTACATTGATATCATCGATTATTACTGTCGTACCTCCATTGGTGACTGGCAAAGATCCCCTGTCGAGAAGAAGTAGTTGGTGTTATCATCAACAAAATTTTATTTAAAGATGGAATTTTTATAGATACATTGAATTGTTTACAATTTACCTTTTCAATTATCATCAAATAGATAAACTCGATTTTTTATTTTAAATTATAATTTTGTTAACTAGATTATCGATAATATTCATTTTTTATTTGTATAACTTTATTTTGCAAAAAAAAAAAAAAAAATTCTGCCGGTAAAGCAAGTTTATGAAAAAAAATATTTTTAATTATCACACAAGGAAAATTTTAACTTGAAGATTCCGATGATAAAATACTTAGGAAATAAATTTCGTGAAATTTGGGGTTTTACCTAAATGTGGCGATCACCTCATTTATTTAGAGAGGTTGAGCAAACTTTAAAGTTAATTCTAAAACTTGTTGAACAAAGATAATGAACAAAAGAAACTTTGTGGTATCTTCATTGACGACTTAACCTTGTGTGTGTTCTGTCAACCTAAATTTTCAGTTGGTAATATAGCTAACAGGTTCCGATTTGATTCACGTCCATGCATAAGGCTCTTGCACACTTGTAAAAAAGTTAAAAGCACGTGCCCTTCTCTGGTTGATGTGGAATCAAAGTGTGAATTTTTATAGTAGAAGATGTGAAGTGGTTACCATTGAATGATAGACATGACATCATGCTAACAGTCGACGCTTCATCTTCTAGGCATTTACTTCTACAATCCTATGTTTAGAGAGTACTTAATGATTCTAAAAAGTTACACCCTATAGCCTAGATCTAACATCTAAAGGTGAACTAACAAGTTGATTAAGAGGCGTAATTGTAGAAAGATCATATCAATTAGTCGTGGAAGGTCTTGTACAAAAAATCTTTTGGAAGATACATGCACAGAAGATCTTGTATGGAAGATCTCTTAGAATAGGCGAAAGGTGTAGGGAAATAGTGAGGTTATATGATACAATACGAAGTATTGACCCCACAAATAAAAACAAGATTAAAGCAAGAAGAGAAATTAGTAGAGGAATCTAGTAATTTTATTAATTGACAATCCACTGAGAGAAAAATACAATTTTAGCGATACACAAATTGGAAGAAGAGTCAAATATATATAGGGACAATTCAAACTCTAGAAGTAGAGTTATGGATGAAATAGAATGCCCAATTTTATTTTTTATTTTTAATTTTGATCTCTTTAAATCCAACACAAATTTTAACTCCCAATAGGGCTTTCATATAGAATTTCAACTAAAATTTGCCAATAGACTTTGGATAGAATTTCAAAAGCATTCTAAATAAAATTCTTCTTAAAGTATACTTTAATTAGAACTCTCAATTATCCTCATCAAAGAATTTAGGTCACACCCAAATTCTAACAATTTTCACCTTGACACGAATTTCGATGTAAGAACAAAACTCCAAAATTTATCCACCTCAAAAGATAAATCAGACTGCAACGAAATAGATTGAACTCTTCACTCAGAACCAAACTTCTTCATCTTAAGAAAAAATACTTTTCCTCTTTCACAGTATCCACAAATGATACCCGGACCCAAATAATCGATTCACAAAATTCCCACAATGAATTCAAGATTTTTCAAATAGGGTCGAAGCACACCTTGTAGCAAAATCATCTTTAAGTGAAGGCCCCTTGTTAGTCTCGACAACTTCAAAGCCACAAAAAACATACGCAACCAAATCAACATCCCCATACCTATCTCCAATGGGTTTATATCTAGCAATTGAATATGATGGAACCAAAGATAATGGTGGCAAAGTGGAATTACCTATATCCTCCAAACTAAACAAAGTAGAATTTCTCAATATCGACCCAGAGCCCAATCCCAAAGGTACAGTACCAAACTGAATCTCTACCACGATACTAAACTTGTGTTGAGTTTTCTTCACCAATTCTGCCCAACCTTGTAAGATGTATAATAGGGACCTCTTCTACCATTCTAATGCAACACGGACACTCTTCCGAACCCTTAAGACTCCACCATCTCCAGAGAACTTATAACTTTTTGAATCAAAGGTATTTAGCGAAATGAGATTCTTATTCAAATCTAAAACATGTAGAATCTGGCCAAGTGTTCTAATTGCCCCATCCATCAACTTTGATCTAGCCCTATATCACAGGGATGAAGTTTGCTTAGCCAAATTTTCGCCTATGATGGCACTGAGGTTCCACTTAGTCAGCCTATAAATTTGCACAATGCACACAAGAAAATGATAAAGGAAGCAATGTAAAGAAAGGAACACAGATCTTTACGGATAATCACCCAACTTGTTTATTATTCCACAATAATACAAGAACACAAAGAACACAACAAGTTTTCTGTGTCTCATCAACTTAATCCTTCACATATTTATAGCCAAAATTGGTATGCAGTTAACGCCCTTAAATGCCAAAGGGATAAACCAACCCACTATGGCTAGAACTATCAGAAAACTGTCTCCCACGACATTTCCTAGCAACAACCTACACTTTTCACTAGTATGGACTAAGAAAATCGCCCAATACACATTTCAAACATGTACTTGTTCTAGACACTTGAATTTGTGGACTAGAGCACACTGAACAGCGAGTTGGATTAGTCCATGCCTTGCTAATTTATGCCAACTCACAACAATTTGATACCGGCCAAACTAAAGCAAAACACTCACAAGCTGAAACCCTCATTTGCCTTGCTCTCGAGTTCCAAATTGTGCACCATCAACACACTTGTCCATGTAATTTTAGCATGAGGGCAAGCCGTGTCCATGTCATTGTGCATGTCAACCTCTAAAGGGCTAACAAACCTTCACCATCGAAAGAGTTCGACATCCTTATCGAAAGAGAATCAAGATACTCCTTGAACTTATCCTGAAATTGCCATAGATCGACATCACTTTCATAAGTTGCATCTATCCTGCTAGTACCTTTCTACTGGCCAAATAGTCCGTTCTTCTATTTTTCTTGCTTGCACCCATTGTTGACGACCCAAAATTTTTTTCACCTCCTTATCATACTGTTTTCTGATCATAAAAAGAGTCCTCTAGGCTTGCAAATGATCTCCCATCAAATTATCATTAAAGAGCTTCAGATAACTCACATGAAAGGTAGGGTGAACCTTCAAACTATCAGGTAGCTTTAGCCAATACGCTACCCTTCCAACACGTTTGATTACTTCAAATGGACAATCATACTTTTGAAAGCCTGTGATGCACTGTCTTGCTATTAATCTTTTTCCAAATCTGGGGAGTCAATTTCAACATCACCATGTCCCCAACCTAAAACCCTGCATCCCTCATGTTCTGATTTGCATACTTTTTCATTCGTCGAGTAGTCTTTGCAAGGCCATCCCTAGCTTATTGAATCATTTCCTGTTTGTCTTGAGCAAATCAAAAAGCAGCTGCACATACACTGCATCTCCCTTGTTTTGCGATCTCAAGAGGCATCTTTGGCACATGCCATATAGTTAACTCAGCCGGACACATACCTGTAGCAGAGGATTGATGTAGATTGTAGCAAAATTAAGTTGTGTCAAGAAAGGCAACCCAATTTTTCTGATTTTCTGAAACATAATGTCTGAGATATTCTTCGAGCAATGCATTTATCCTTTCTTTTTGATCATCAGTATGCGGATGATTTGTTGTTGAGAACTTCAATTTAGACCCCATCATGTTAAACAACATGGTCTAAAATTTGCCTGTAAACCAAGAATCTCGATCACTCACAATATCCCCGGGTATTCGAAAGTACTTTACAACATTTTTGAAAAATAATTTAGTAGCGACGTCAACTGTACACTCGTGCAGAGCAGAAATGAAAACTGAATATTTCGAAAATCTATCTTCCACCACCATAATGGACTTGAATTCGTCAACCACCGGGAAACCTAAGATGAAATCCATAGAAATCGACTGCCAATGTCGTTTTGGAATTGGAAAGGTTGGAGCAAACTCGTTTCCTTCCTCCTTTTTGTTTTATCTTGTTGGTACACGAAACAAGATTTCACATATGCCTCAACCCCTTTACCTATCTTTGGCCAAAATAAGATTTTTAGAACAAAGCCATCATCCTTCAAATGCCTGGGTGATCTACCCATTGTAGATCATAAGTTTTCCTTAGTAGTTCTTTCCTTGGTCCCCTACCTGAAGGCACATATAGTCTACTGCCTTTGGCATAGATTAGACCATCTTCAATCCAATAGCATCTTACCAAGCTATCTTTGATTTTCTATGGCAACTTGGCATAAGCAACATCCTTTTCAACCCACTACTCGATTCTGTCTAGAAAATCAGATTCGACCATCATCAATGCAAAAACATAAGCTTCCACCGATTTTCGACTAAGTGCATCAGCAACTTGATTCTGCTTGCCTGGTTTATGAACTCACACACAATCAAACTCAACCAAAAATTACTGCCATCTAGCTTGTTCTGTCGACAACTTCTTCTAGACCTGAAATATTATTGGTTACATTATCTGTTAGAACGATAAATTTCGCTCTTAACAAATAATGGTGCCAAGTTTCAAGACAATGAACAACCGCAGTTATCTCTTTCTCAGGAGTTGAATAACGTTGTTCCGCCTCTTTCAGTTTCCAACTTTCATAAGTGATCAGATGACCTTCTTATACCAACACATCTCTAATAGCATGGTTAGATACATCAGTGTGTACTTCGAACGGATTCTTGAAGTCAAGCAGCTGCAGCACCGGATCAGTAAAGACAACCTGTTTTGACTTCTCGAAAGCTCGTTTGCACTCATTGGTCCATTCCCATTTTTTATCCTTCTTCTGCAAATCCGTCAAGACGTTTACTTTCTTAGAGTAGCTTTAAATGAAATGCCGATAATAGTTAGCTAATCCAAGAAAAGAACGCAATTCGGTAACCTTTGATGGGCTAGCCCACTCTATGATGGCCTTCACCTTCTTCTCACCCATTCTGATTTTTTGTTGACCGATCCAATGTCCCAAAAACATTACCTCCAATTGATAGAATTCACACTTTTTCTTTTTAACAAATAATTGATGTTCTCTAAGACGTGAGAACACATTTATCAAGTAAGCAACATGATCATCCAATGATCGACTATATATCACAATGTCATCCAAGTATACCACTACAAAATTATCCAGGAACTCGTACTATACATCATTCATCAAATTGCGAAATGTAGCAGGTTAACTAGGAACACAAAGGAAACCATACCTAATCACGCAGGCAACTTTACTTCATCCTCTTTAGCTATCCTTACTTTCCAGTAACCCGACTGCAA
Source organism: Olea europaea var. sylvestris (assembly GCF_002742605.1). NCBI lineage: Eukaryota > Viridiplantae > Streptophyta > Magnoliopsida > Lamiales > Oleaceae > Olea > Olea europaea. The sequence goes on from NW_019229866.1 coordinate 141,011, forward strand.
ATCCAGCTTGGTGAAAAATGACGCCTTTGCCAACTAATCAAATAAATCCACAACATTAGGCACCATATACTTGTTCTTCATTGCCACTTTGTTTAAGGCACGATAATCCACGCACTTCTTCATGGAACCATCATGCATTTTCTGAAATAAAATTAGGGCACCGTAAGGAGCTTTTAAAGGTTGAATGAAACCCGCATCAAGTAAATCATCAAGTTGCCTTTTCAACTTTACCAACTCAGACGAAGCCATTCAATAAAGGCCCTGTGCAGGAGCTTTTGCACCTGGTTCGAGTTAAATTTTTTAATCAACAGTACGACGAGATAGGAAAGTTCTTGGAAGTTCTGAGGGCATCACATCAATGAACTCTTCCAAGATATTTGCAACCTGATTAGGCACCTCCACAACCCGATCTTCTTTAATTTCCACCAAGGTTACAATAAAGGTCATTTCTCCTTTCCTCAGTCCAGCCTTAAGCTGTTTTACAAATTGCATATCATCCTAAACCCGCTTTCTTTTATTCTTGTCAAGGTACCTTGCTGGCACAAAGTAAGGACTCCTCTCATCCGCAATGTGTAACCCATTCAGATGTGGCATCACGGACGCCTTTGCCTTGACAAAGAATTTAATACCAAGGATCAAGTCGAAATCATCCAGAAGGACATTCATTAGATTGTATTTTCCCTACCATTTGCCCACATGAAGGGTGATTTTAACAGATCCTTTCACAGGCTATGCTGCAAAATTCACAGCCTTAATTTTTGTAGCCACTTGAGTCATGCTTAAACCTAGTTTCTCTACCATCCTCAATTGTACAAAGTTGTTGGTAGTACCCATTTTCATCATTGCTAACACTTTCTTACCATCAATAGTAACTTGAACGTACATCAAGCCCCGCTACAACGTAGTGATGGCATTCACGAGTTGTAACGAATTAACTCTAGATTGGGCATCATCCGAGTTATCATCACCATTCTAGTTGTAAGGTATTCAATTTTTCCCTCTTTGTCCCATCCTTTACACGATGGGACATTTTTAATGAAGCGGCAACTAAAATCCTTTGATTTAAGTTAAGACTGATCACCATCTTTTGACTTAGAATCCTCGAACTTTTTTCTTCTTATCTTATTTCTTTCCCTCTTTCGAGGTACCAGCCTTCTTATCATTGCCTTTCCTCTTAACAGGAACTGTTGCCCATTTTATAATCAACAAGACAATCCGCTACAGGCATTGTCAAAGGAAAGTCATTTACCCCTTGCCTTCATAATTCTGCATGAGCCCAACTTTGTAATCCCGACATAAAATTGAAGAGCATATCCTCATCGGACATATTTTGGATATCCAGCATCAGATTATTGAATTTCTTCACGTATTTCCTAACGCTACTTGACTACCTTAACTTCTTGAGATATTTTCTTGTAATCCAAGTTGTACTGCAAGGCAGGAACTGGTCCTTCAATTCATTCTACAACATTTCTCATGTAACAATCGACAAACGACATGTAGCTTCATCATCCTTCACCCGATTCCGCCACCACAACTTTGCATCGCCCGAAAGATACATCGAAGTGATGTTCACCTGTTCATCCTTTGGAATATGTGCAACTTTGAAGTCTGTTCCATATTCGATGGGATAACTTTAATATTACGAATCGAAATGATATTTCCCATACCGGATCAAGATTCCTTTTTCTGCTCTATCATTCCCTAGGAAATTCTGCAACTCATTGGCATTACGGACACCTTTGGACGATTTTGGTTCAAGGACACGAATTTTTGAAGCACCCATTGTATCTCGTATAGTGGTAATGTTCGGGGCCAATTTTAACAAGGAAATTTCTCCTTCAAGGGCATCAAACCGAGCCTTTGTACTATCAGCAAGATCTGACAGGTCTTTCATGAAAAAATATTGCCTTTCATCCAACCCACTAGCAAACTCGTGGAACCGTGTCCTCAATTCTATGTGTATGGATTTATGCAGCCAAACTGACTATATTGTTGGTCGTAGGAGCACCAACAAAATCCTCCAACGCAACCACCCTATCTTTAAGATTCTAACTTGCAACCATGCTTGCAACCAAAATCCATAGCAACCAGGCTCTGATAGTAATTATCACAGGGATGTAGTTTGCTAAAATCCATGGACATATTTTACCTTTGATGGCACTGAGGTTCCACTCAGTCAACCTACGAATTTGTACAATGCACACAAGAAAACGATAAAGGCAGAAATGTAAAGAAATGAACACAGATTTTAACGGGTAATCACCCAACTCGTTTATTACTCCACAATAATACAATAACATAGGGAACACTGAAGTAACACAACAAGTTTTCTGTGTCTTATCAGCTTGATCCTTCATATATATATATAGTTAAAATTCATATACAGTTAACACCCCTTAACTGCCAGAAAACTACCTCCCAAGACATTTCCCAGGAACAGCCCACACTTTCCGCTAGTATGGACTAAGAAAACTGCGCAATACACATGTTAAACATATGCTCGTTCTGGACACCAAAATTTGTAGACTAGAGAACACTAAACAGCAAGTTGGTTTCCATACCTTACTAATTTTTGCCAATCCACAACACTTTGACACCGGCCAAACTAAAGCAAAATGTCCACAAGCCGAAACCCACATTTGCCTTGTTTTCGAGTACTAAGGTGTGCACTATCAATACACTTGTCCGTGCAATTTTATCATGAGGGCAAGGCATGCCCATGCCATTGCTTATGTAAGCTTTTAAGGAGCTGACACCCTACCAATACTAGCTACCCGACAAGTTCGTTGTTTTCCATGACAACAACACATTACGTCATAGTTTTATATGCTTCAAACAAATCCCAATTGTGACACATATAGAATGCACAAGCAATATCCAAAATCCATCCCTCATCAGGTTTGGATTCTACGTTGGAAATCGTGGAGACACATCCTCAACTATGTTGGTCTTGTCCAAAGTTTTTGATTGTTTCTTGTGATTTGTAGTCGATGTACCTTTGTTCTGTAATTTTTCGCAATCTCTCTTAATGTGTCCTTTATTCTTGCAATAATAGCAAACCTAATTGCTAAAACTCAACCTTGACTTACCCCTTCGCCGATTACCATAAGTCACAAGACCTTCTTCAACTTTGGATTCAGATCCAACCTGAAGCTTTATATTCTCCTTTGAGAACATGGCATCATATAATTCTTCAATGGTGAGAGTATCACGACTATACAAAATAGTGTCCTTAAATGAAGTAAATGAAGTGGGCAGCGAACACAACAGGATTAAGGCTAAATCTTATTCATCAAAATTTACCTCTAATGTCTCTAAATCAGTTATGATCTCCTTGAACACAGCTAGATGATCTTTCAAAGATTTACCTTCTGCCATGCGATAAGAATACTAATTTTGTTTCAAATACAATTTGCTTATCAGACTTTTGGTCGCGCACAATTGCTCCAACTTCAACCACAACACAGCAGCTGTCTTCTCCTTCAAAACATCCTGAAGAATGTTGTAAGATAGATGAAGATGAAGATGAATCTGTAAAAGTGTCTTCCGATCCTTTCGTTGTTTCTCCTCTGTTGTCTAAGTTGCGGACATTTTGTTAAATCCCAACAATGCATTATCCAAATCCATTTACACCAATAAAACTTGCATCTTCACTTGTCACAATGAAAATCTTGTATTGCAACTAAAAGTGAAATTTCGTATTTTATGGTTGCCATCGATAACGGAAAACTTCAAACAGAATTACAACCAATAGCTCTAATACCATTTGTTGGAGAATAGTGAGGTTATATGACACAATATATAAAGTGTTGATCACACAAGCAAGAACAAGATTAAAGCAAAAGAAGAGACTGCCTGAGAAACTAAGTAATTCTATTAATAGACAACCAATGGAGAAAAAAATATAATTTCAGCCCATATTCATGTTGGAAATTTATTTATCATGCACAACGGAAATAAAACGAATTTCAATTTTTCACCAGGATTCATCTTTGTGTTTAGATAGAAATTATGATAAAAGTTGTACCTTTTTCTAGATCTGCAAACTCATTTACTTTATCTTTGTTCCAGCAATTTGGATCAGTCTTCCACAGCTGTCCAATTGTCCAGCCTTCAATAAATTTCACACAGAAAATAGATTGTAGCCACCAGGATTTTCTCTTCTTGTGCTAGCAAGAATTATGAGGATCTCTACGAATTGAGAACACCCTATTCATGTATTTATATAAACCTAAACGGGTTTGGTCTGATCCGATCCAATATTTAATTAATCTATTTAATTAAATCCTGTCTATGAATTAATTAATCCAATTAACTAATTCGTACCTATAAATAATCAACACAATTAATTAATTTATCCAACGATTGTTAAATTAATTAATTGACAAATGACAATATTCTAATTCTCTTTTGTGTACGACCCATTAGGTTCCCGATCACGATGTCTAACGATGTGAAATATTATTTTGATCTAATCAAAAGTGATAAATTAAAATACCCTTTTAATTTATCTCAAATTCACACTCGTCATCCTAGATTGACATTTAACAATGTGACGGGAAATGTCACGTAGTATGACAAAACCAAACTTGTTCGTTTACCGTGAAATTATAATCTTTTCGTCAATATAATTCGATCAATTACGAGATATGAAAGTATATCAATCTCGATTATCGATCATATCTTTCATTCTACTATTAAATCAATACGAGTCGAAAACTCATTTTCGACTTATGAGTATACCTTGGCCAAGATTTCGTTATTTACTTAATTGAATGAAATACATATCACAATCTTTTACTATCTAAGAGTGATGAATTTTCTATTGGTCATTCAAAACCTTCATATGGTTCTTGACATACCCGAACGATGCCATATTAGTGGCCTTAGGCAGAGTAACATCCAACACCGTCAAAACATAACTGTCCTCATATAAGGCACTATGATGACCTCAAGTCGAAGCACCAATTTTACTATCGAACGTTAGAGATTAACCCCTGACACTTAGATAGTTATCCACGTGGAATCTCTTAGCGAATCTCCAATGTTTCATTCTATAACAAAACATTCATGCATTCATTTAAATGTCACTACAGTTTAACTTGTAAGATCAGCTACTTACTTCACAGGTAAGAAATGTTACACATAATGGTCTATCTGCAATAACGATATATGTATCTCATTATTACTTATGATCATGGATTATTCAAGATCCAATCATATGTAATTTGCATCTCACAATCACAACTCCTTGTGATTAACAAATTACTTAAACTTGAATTTTTGGACTCTGTTATTTAATATTATTTATCAGAATATTAATTTAAATAAATAATAGATCTTGCCAAAAATAAATGCATTGAACATATTAAATGTGTTTACAACCTAAATCGATTATATCTAGGGCATAACACTTACAATTCAAACCCCAATTGGGTTTTCAAATAGAACTTCAACTAGAATTTGCCAATAGATTTCGAATAGGATTCCAAAAGCATTTCAAATAGAATTCTTCTTAATGTGCACTTTATTTAGAACTCTCAATTATCTTCATCAAAGAATTCGGGTCACACCCAAATTCTAACAAAAGGAAAAGATGACTTTGTGGATTCAAATGCTTATCACTTCAATAATAAGTTGTAGCAGATCGTGGCATCTCGTTTGTTTATGGAGGTTCGACCTATACATGGTATCTTGATGTAGGTAATGTATCACTTTAGTGTCCTTATTTTGATAAATGTGACAACTTAGTGGCGTGGCCAATAGATTCCGATTTCACTTGTATGTGCACGTAAGGCTCCAATGAAAGACATATGGTTTCATCTTAACAGTCGACTTGTCATCTCTAAGGCTTTGCAGCCCTAGGTTTCGAGAGCATTTAATAATGAAAAGTGGCCAATCTACAACCTAGGTTTGATATCTGAAAAGTGGACTCACGAGTCAACTGAGGCATTTGCCGTAGAGAGGTCCCACCAATCAATCCCAGAAGATCTTGTAGGGGAAGGTCTCTTAAAAGAGACAATCACAAAAGATCTTTTATGGAAGATCTCTTGGAAGGGGCGAAGGAAAAAGATGTCTTTATGGATTCGAAGGCACATCGCTTCAATAATAAACTGAAGCAGATCATGAACCTCGCCTCGACCATAAATGTTCAACTTCTACATGAAACCTTTACAGAGGTGATGCATCCCTTCAAAATACATTTTTTAATTGAACTAAAACCAATCTGAATGAAGTGCCAAGAAAATTTTTCTTTAGATTCTAGGAAAGCTAGTTGTTTGCTTTATTACTTTCATTTTTCATTTATGGAACCTAAACTTTGTCGGGAATTTAGGTTCCATCCTAAATGGTTAACCAATTAGGAGAATTATCTGATTCTTTATAGCCCATCATCTACCCATACTTCAATAGTGTGGAACTTTTTCCGCACTTCATGAACAATCTTCAATCCTATTTGAAGAAAGTACCGTATCATATGCCCCAGCCCTTAAGTGATAACTTATACATCATTCTCTATGCTTCCTTAAAACTCAACCCTTGCACTACGTTAAGGGTGTCATCATATGTGAGCAAAACCACCTTTGAGCTAACCACAAATTCTTTTACCATATCCATCCAACTTAAGACCCATCGATCAGATTTGTTGCAACTAGTGATCCGTCTTGTACGTTCATATGGTTACGTTGGGCCCAACTTTGATATCACTAGTAGGGAATTGAGATTCCATGCTAAAAGTTAATACAATTGGATGTAGCAATTCAATTCCCTTATAAGATTATCATATGCTCTATGTTAAATCAATATTACTTTGTTCACATTTTATCAGCAATACAATTGTTGAGAGATGCCAAAAATGCAAAGTTTCCTTTTAACCCTTCATTGTGACTGTTAAGCCTCGGAGGAACAGTTCATGCGACAAATATATAATAGAATAAATGTTTTTCTTTTGTTGTCTTGTGCGTGAGAGAGATCAAAAACAAAGATGGAAAAGCATAAGTCCAGTATTTAGCCCCAGGATATTTTTATATTATTAAAATTTTTTAATAAAAATTGATGAAATAATTTGTTAAAAGTTGATAGAAGTTGTAGGTTCCATAAAGTGGATACTTAAAATTAATTATTGACTTTGACTTGAATTTTTATCAAGTATTTAAGCTAAACCAAGTAGAGTCTGTGATGCGAACCCTGTAGCAATGAAAACTACGAAACCCACAACGAGATTAATGCGGAACTCAAGAATGCCAATACTAACCGATTTTGGATCTTGAATCCCAAGAATTGAACCAAGAAACCCTAAATTAGCGAAGAGCCTAAAACCCCTTGATTACAATTAAAAGAACCCACAATCCAATTAATTAGAACGCCACAAGAAATTGAATCTTGATAAGTTCCAAGATTATTCAAGAAGAACAATAAATTGAAAGAACAATTCTTTCTCTATAATATTAAGCAAAGTCAAAAATTGTTACAATGAAAAGTAATCTCCTATTTATACTAATGAATAAAAACGTCCAAAACCATCAAATTATGGTAATAATTTGATTTCATAAGAATTCTATCGAAACTAGGAAAATCGGCCAAAATTAGAAAATTCGCCAATTTTTTTTGGCTTGTGCGGCCGCATGGTGTAAATCCATGCGATCGCATGGTTTTACACAAAAAAACAATATTTGTTTTTGGTATGGCACAGGATGTTTTGCCTGTGCGGCCGCACAAACTTGTCTTCAGCCTCCGATTTCGTCGCTTGATAACAAATTGATCCAAGTTGATTCGGCCTTCGACCCGAACATGAAAGTTGCTCCATTTTGAGTCCCGAACATGGTTCCATCAATGGTTTCTTGAACGAGGAATCTCATCGCTTGTTTCACTTGCTTTGCCCTTGATCGCGTCATTGGTCCGCCATCGACTATCAACGGGTCTCGTCTCGCACTTGCCTTCGTCGGGCTCGACTCCTGGATCATATCATCCCCTCCCTCTTCAAAAGGATTCGTCCTCGAATCTGAACCTGCATCAAACAGAGAGAGGTCAGATACATTAAAAGTAGTCGAAACATTGTACTCACCTGGTAAATCCACTTTGTATGCATTGACATTGATCCTCTCGATGATTTGAAATGGTCCATCGCCTCGTGGTTGCAATTTTGACTTCCTCTGTTCTGAAAAATGCTCTTTTCTGAAATGCACCCAGACCCAATCTCCAGGCTCAAATGTAACGCGTCTTCTTCCTTTATTTGCTTTTGATGCAATCAGCTTTCCTTTCTCTTCGATCTGCATCCTGACCTTTTCATGGAGTGTTTTCACCATCTCGGCTTTTCGTTTCTCATCCAAGCTACCTCGTTCATGCATAGGCAAATGCATTAAATCCATAAGTGTTAGTGGATTAAAACCAGAAACAATTTCAAAAGGAGAAAACATAGTGGAATGTGTAACTCGATTATATGCAAACTCTATAAACGGTAAACACTCTTCTCATCATTTCAGATTTTTATTGATCACTGTCCTAAGTAGTTGAGCCATAGTTCGATTAACTACCTCAGTTTGTCCATCTGTTTGTGGGTGACAAGTTGTAGAAAATAATAACTTAGTTCCTAACTTACTCCACAGAACACGCCAAAAATGACTCAAAAACTTCACGTCCCTATCAGACACTGTACTTTTAGGTACTCCATGTAAACGTACTATTTCCCTAAAGAACAAGTCTGCAATATTAGTAGCATCGTCAGTTTTATGATATGGTATGAAGTGCACCATCTTACTAAACCTATCGACCACTACAAATATTGAATCCCGATCCCTTTTTGTCCTAGGCAAACCTAACACAAAGTCCATAGATATGTCTACCCAAGGTTCACTAGGTACAAGCAAATGAGTATACAAACCATGGGGTTGAACCTTAGGCTTAGCCTTTTTACAAGTTATGCACTTTCCACATATTTGTTCTACGTTATGTCGCATTTTAGGCCAATAAAAATATTCCCCTAACATGTCTAAAGTCTTTTGAATCCCGAAGTGTCCCATTAGACCACCCACATGTGCTTTCCTTACCAATAATTCATGCAAAGAACAATTAGGAATGCACAACTTATCTTTCCTAAACAAATATCCTTCATGCCTATAGAATTTATCAAATGCACCTTTGTCACATGAAGCATAAATACTAGAAAAATCACAATCAGATTCATACATGCCTTTAATATGCTCGAAACCAAGTAATTTAGTACTTAATGAATTTAAAAGCACGTACCTTCGAGACAACGCATCAACAACTATATTTTCGTTACCTTGTTTGTACTGGATGACGTAGGAAAATGTCTCGATAAACTCCACCCATCTCGCATGTCTTTTGTTCAACTTACCCTGACCTCATAAATGCTTTAAAGATTCATGATCGGTGTATATCACGAATTCCTTTGGCCATAAGTAATGCTGCCAAGTCTCCAATGCTCGAACAAGTGAATACAACTCCTTGTCATATGTCGGATAATTCAATGCTGCCCCACTCAATTTTTCGCTAAAGTAAGCAAATAGGTCTCCTTTCCTACATTAACACTGCTCCTATACCTATTCCTGATGCATCATACTCAACCTCGAATGTTTTATCAAAATTTGATAATGCTAAAACATGTGCCTTACATAGCTTATCCTTAGTGGTGTTAAATGCAATTTCTTAAGATTCTCCCCAATGAAAACCTACACTCTTCTTTACTATTTCTGTCAACGGTGTGGTGATGGTGCTAAAATCTCTTACAAATCGCCTATAAAAACTAGTCAATCCATGAAAACTCCTAACTTCAGTTATAGTTTTAGGTGTTGGCCATTCCTTTATAGCTTTTATCTTTTTTTCATCGACTTCCACCCCGTTATCACTAACCATAAATTCTAGGAAAACAACTCTATCCATGCAAAATGTGCACTTTTTGAAATTAGCATATAGTTGTTCCTTTCGCAACACAACAAGCACACAATTTAAATGTTCTAAATGCTCATCTAGATTTTTGCTATAAATTAAGATGTCATCAAAATAAATTTCAACAAATTTCCCAATAAAAGCACGCAAAACATGGTTCATTAAACGCATAAAAGTGCTCGGTGCATTAGTGAGTCCAAACGGCATAACCAACTATTCATACAATCCATACTTAGTCTTAAACGCCGTTTTCCATTCATCACCCTCCCGCATGCGAATTTGATGATACCCACTCTTAAGATCAATCTTACTAAAAACGCAAGCACCATGCAACTCATCAAGCATATCATCTAGCCTAGGTATTGGGTGACGATACTTTACCGTGATATTATTGATAGCTCGGCAATCCACGCACATTCTCTAAGTCCTGTCCTTCTTAGGCACCAGCAAAATAGGTACAGCACATGGACTCATGCTCTCCCTGATATAACCTTTGCTTATCAACTCCTACACTTGCTTTTGAAGCTCCTTCGTCTCCTTGGGATTGCTTCAATAAGCTGGTCGATTCGATATGATAGCTCCGGGTACAAAGTCAATCTGGTGCTCGATGCCTCTGATTGGTGGCAATCCACTTGGCATCTCCTCAGGAAACACATCGTCGAACTCCTGCAATAAAGACTTAACCAAACTAGGGAGGGATGTGTTAGAATCCTCGAAATTGATGAGGGACTCCTTGTACACTAACAATATCATTTGCCTATTACCACTCATAGCCTTTTTCAACTCACTCTCTTTTGCATAGAAGTTGACCTTTGGCTTTTCTCTTCGCTCAGCTAACTCTTTTTCTCTCCTCTCAACTGACTCTTTTTCTCTCCGCTCATGTGGCTTCTCTCTCTTTTCTCCACTCTCAGCCACCTCACTATTTTCTCTCTTATTGATGGTTTCACTATTGCCTCTCCTTTTTCCTGACTCTCTTATTCTCTCGTCTTCCTCACTTTTCAGCTTGATTTGATCTCATGCACTTATGCCTTCCCATTCTTGACAAAGCTATAACGATTCCTATAACCATCATGTGTAACCCTTCTATCATATTGCCATGGTCTTTCTAACAAGATATGACCCACATGCATAGACACCACATCACATACTACTTTGTCACTATAACTCCCAATTGAGAAATTAATTAAAACTCTTTTATTCATCCTAACTTCCCCACTTTCATTCAACCATTACAACTTATAAGGCCTAGGGTGTCTTAATAATGCTAGTCCTAATTTCTCAACTAAAGTTGTGCTAGCTACATTCGTGCAACTCCCACCATCAATAATCATACTACATACCTTATCGTTGACGTAACAACGTGTGTGGAATATATTTTCTCGCTGCTGCTGCTCCGAATCATCCACTTTGACTTGAGTGCTAAGAGCTCTCCTTGACACCAACAATTCTCCAACAGAAAACTCCAATTTTTCTTCTTCTTCAACGTCCTCCAATGCAGGTATGTCCTCAAACTCTCATTCACTTTTACTCACCACTTCTCCATTATCCAACAAAACCATTACCCGTTTATTTGGGCATTGAGAAGTAATGTGTCTTGACCCCAAGCATCTGAAACACTTGATTTCTCGATTCCTTGAAGATTGTGAATCTGTTTTAGGTGCTGTTTTGCTAGCACTTTCTTCTTTCCCTTTCTGCCACTCATTCCTACCTTTAGGTACAGCTTTATCACCTTTGTTGTTGTTGTTCCACCCTGGCTTCCAAGATGGATTAACACTCGAAGTTCCTAACGGCTGCCTAGCTGCCCCTTTCCTCTTCAGCTGTCTTTCTACTTTCATAGCCACAGGCAACATGTCTTCCAACTCCACATAATGTTGCAACTCCACTACATTGTCAATTTCCCTATTCAACCCATTCAAGAATCGTGCCATGGTAGCCTCTCGATCCTCCACCACATTGGCCCTAATCATGAGTATTTCCATCTCCTTATGATCATCCTCTACACTTTTCGACCCTTGATATAGACCTTGCAGTTTTTGATGGATCTCTCGGTAATAGTAGCTAGGAACAAACCTCTTTCTCATCAATGACTTCAATTCCTCCCAAGTGCTGATTGGTCTTTCCCCACTCCTACGTTGTGAAGTAATCACTTGATCCCGCCATGAAATTGCATAGTCACTGAACTCCAAAACTGCTAACTTCACCTTTTTATCCTCCGAGTAGTTATAACACTCGAAGATCATTTCAACCTTTCTTTCCCACTCCAGGTATGCCTCGGAATCACTCCTTCCTTTGAATGAAGGAACTGTCATTTTTATATTTCTCAAGTTTCCATCCAACTCCTCCTTGCGATCATTCTGACCCTGTCTGTCGAACCTATCGTCTCTATTCCTCATCCTTCCCATCTCAACACCGTGAAATTTATCTTCGCCCATGTCACTCCCATATCCATACTCCTCTTGCATTTCCCTCCTAAGCTCCTATCTATCCGGTCCTCTGGCATTGGATACATCCACTCGATGTCCCCGATTAAGATTTGCCACTGATGTATCTAATCTATTCATCCAAGCCTCCTGCTTCTCCAACCTATCTCTCACATCTCCAAACGCCCTCTCAAACCTTTTACCCTCTATTAAGCTTTCCTCTCCGCCTTTTACCACTCAATTCTTTCAACAATTACTTCTAGGAACAATCAATGAACTCAATCAATCAATCAATTCGTATAGAATTCCCCAAATAGGATGTGACTCAATAATTGTAACAAAGGACTCAAAGAAAACTTTTAAAACTTGATTTGAATTGAAGGAATGGAATGATTCAATGTGTCCAAGTAATTTAGAAACGATAATGAATAATAAAAGTTGGTATTTGACGGATCAATAATATTTAACAAGTTTTTTTTACTGTACGGATGAACAGTAATTTTTTTTAGATCCGGAAATCAATAACAAAACTAACAAAGAAAACAAAAACTGATTCGGGCGAAAATCAAGCCCAGAAACGAAATTTGAAGATTTTTTATGAAACTTTTGGATCAAAAGATCAAGAAAACCTTCTGGACACAAGAACACAAGGAATTGAAAAAAATTTAGAAAACAAAGGATATAACCTGATTAAATTGGAGCCAAAGTTCTGATACCAACTGATGTGAACCCTATAGCAATGGAAACTACGAAACCCACAACGAGATTGATGTGGAACCCAAGAACGCCAATACTAACTGGTTTTGGATCTTGAACCCCAAGAATTGAACCAAGAAACCCTAGATTAGCAAAGAACCTAAAACCCCTTGATTAGAATTAAAAGAACCCACAATCCGATTGATTAGAACGTCACAAAAAGTTGAATCTTGATAAATTCTAAGATTGTTCAAGAAGAACAATAAATTGAAAGAACAATTCTCTCTCTATAATGTTAAGCAAATCAAAAGTTGTTACAATGAAAAGTAATCACTTATTTATACTAATGAATAAAAAGTCCAAAACCATCAAATTATGGTAATAATTTGATTTCATAAGAATTCTATCGAAACTAGAAAATTCGGCCAAAATTAGAAAATTCGTCAATTTTTTTGGCTTGTGTGGCCGCATGGTGTAAATCCATGTGGTCGTATCGTTAAAAAAAACAATATTTGTTTTCGGTATGCCACTGTGTGGCCGCATGATGTTTTGCCTGTGCGGCCACGCAGGCTCGTCTTCAGCCTCCAGTTTCGACGCTTGATAACAAATTGATCTAAGTTGATTCGGCCTTCGACCCGAACATGAAAGTTGCTCCATTTTGAGTTACGAACATGGATCCATCAATGGTTTCTTGAATAAGCATTCTCATCGTTTGTTTCACTTACTTTGCCCTTGATCGCGTCATTGGTCCGCCATCAACTATTAACGGGTCTCGTCTCGCACTTGCCTTCGTTGGGCTCAACTCCTGGAACATATCAGTCTGTTAGGTAATTTATTGTCAAACAACCCCCCGGGCTATGATGTAACCCCAGATCTATTATCAATCGGCCTTGGCCATATGATTGATTTGTATGTCGACACAATTATCGAGACAACCCAATCCACATTCTTATGGACCATTAGAAGCAACTTATTGTTAATAGTGTTGCTCACGGTTCGTCCCATTTCCTTGGAGGGCTATGGTATTAATTTGAAGCCCATTATTTTGAGTCGGGCCTTGTTTGGTCCACTAAATAAACCTAACCTAACTTACCTTGTTTGGTCACTTGCTTGACTTATATTCTTGGCCTCTCTCTCGGCCTCCACTATGAAGAACGTCACATCTCTCTCTGTGACTGCTTCTCTCGACTTCTCCTTTTTCTTATGACCTTTGTGGTTTTCTCTTGGGCATATTATTGTTCTTCATCTTGTCCAACTCTTTGTGAGTATATTGTAGCAACCGGAGGTGGGAATTGGTGGTGGTATTTCGGCGTTGTCTCAACCCGTTGGTGGTGTCGATCTATTTGGTGAAACTGAGCCCGGTTTATCTTGGTATCTGCTGGAACTTGGCCCTACAACTGGTATCAGAGCGTGGGTCACCGTCTCCAGCCATATATCCACCAAAAACGACGATGTTTTTCGCGATTTTCATATAGGAGCCGAGCCTACAATCGTGAATTTCGGCCAAACTAGGAACTTTCTGACGAAATTGAACCCATACCCGGAACCAGCAGGCAGAGGCTCTCCTTCCAGTGGGGCGCATGGTGGCGACGACGAATTTCGACGGTGGCTCGTGGCGACATTTTTCGGCGAACTTCCTTCAGACAGTTTGCTCATTTCAATCCCCTGAACGCACTGACACTGTTCATTTTCTGTTTCGGGTTACACAAAAAAAGTTGGACAATTTTGCCCCTGGTGGATCGACGATTGAAACTGCATATATCTACTGAATTACTTTAGGCCAAAATTGCGGCCCTAAAGCAGTAGATTCGCATCTCTCTCGATTATACGGACTCAGACACGTCCGCTCTGGTAAATTGGCTTAACCCGTTAATTTCAGCATTAGCGCGTCACCGTGTGGGGGTGACAATAAGTTGGGGGTTATAATTGCTTGGCAACCATTGCTTGTGCTAGAATTAGGGTTACATGCTCTTGATTGTTTTGATTGAGTATTTGCTTTGGGTTAAAATCAGTTTTATAATTCTTAGTGATCTAATTATTGTGAAAATAGTTATCTACTAGACGTATCTTTTGTTGCATTGTTACTTCCGCTGCTTACTTATTCCGTTAGAAATACTGTGACCTTACCCGTTCTAACATTCCTTTGATCTAAGATCGTGAGTCTTACGAAACCCTGGGAATCTAGAACGGTATATACTGTCTGTGACCCTAGGATTACTTTGTGTGGTTTGTGCATTCTTTGACTGTTGTGTAAAAATGACAACTCACAACTTTGATTTGGAAATTTTTAATGGAAAGGGTGACTTTGCTATTTGACAACAAAAAATGAAGGGCATTTTAATCCAACAAAATGTTTCAAAGGCCATTGAAGGTAATTTTTCAACTGATTGTTCACAAGGACAAAGAAAAGAAGCCGATGAGCTTGCTTATACCTCAATCATTTTACACTTATATGATGTCATTTTAAGAAAGGTGGGTAAACTAAAAACCACTAAAGAATTTTGGAAAAAATTAGAAGACTTGTATTTGCTTAAGTCTACACCGAATAAACTTTACTTGCTCGAACGCTTTTTCAGTTTCAAAATGGATCCTTCAAAAGATCTTGATGACAATTTAGACGTGTTTAACAAATTGGTACAAGATATAATTAATTGTGATGAGACAGTGTCCGAAACTTATAAGGCTATAATTTTGCTCAATACAATTCCTAATTCCTATAAGGAAGTTAAGAACACCATTAAGTATGGTAGAGACACATTGACACCTGAAATTGTCATAGATTCCCTTAGAAGTAAAGAAATGGAAATTAGGGCTGAAAAAACACGATAAAATGAACGGTGAGGTACATATGATACGGGGTAGAACTCAATTTAGGCAAAATAGTCATGATGAATATCAAACTAGTGGCGAGTCAAGTGGTAATGGATGGAAAAAGAAGAGTAAAGGTAGGTCTAGATCAAAATCTAGGACTAAGGCGAGAAAATGCTATGGTTGTGGAAACACGGGGCATTTTATAAAGGATTGTCATAAGGAGAAGGGTAAGCTAAAGGTTAAGGAGAGAGATGAGGTCAATGTGTTAGCATCTACTTTCGATATAAATGGTAGTGAGGTCTATATGATTACAAGTCTCATTGCATACACTGCTGAATTAAATCTAACCGTTAATTCCCACATGCATGATTGGATACTTGACTCTGGTGCATCTTTTCATGTGACGTCTGAAAAGAATTGGTTTTATAAGTTGCATGAATCTAATGTTGGGCATGTTGTGCTGTGTGATAACTTTGCCTATACTATTGCTGGAATTGGTGACATTAACGTAAAATTTGACACAGATTTTGTGTATACGTTAAAGGACGTTAGATATATTCTTGAGTTGTTTAGGAATCTGATTTCAATAGGGAGACTTGAAAAGGATGGCTTTACTGGTAAAATTGGAAATTGTATGCTAAAAATAATCAAGGATGCTTTAGTTTCCATTAAGGGAATTAAGAAAAATGATATATATATTACTATTGGGGAAGTGATTAGAGGTGTGAACTCTTCTATCTCCTCTGTCAAGATTGATCACATACACACATGACATAATAGACTTGCTCACGTAGGGGTCAAGGGACTTAAGCTACTTAACGAAAAAAGTGCTTTTGGTAATGACTGTGTCAGATTTGTCATTTTGTGATAATTGTGTGCTTGGTAAGTATCATAAAACTTCTTTCTCCACGAGTGTTAATAGAGCTAAAGGCATGCTCGAATATGTGCACTCTAATCTGTGGGCTTCTGCTAGTAATTCCACATCGGATGGGAATAGGTATTTCCTGTCTATTATCGATGACTACACTAGGAAAGTGTGGGTCTATCTTTTGAAGGATTAATCTGAGACCTTTAATAGTTTTAACAATTGGAAGAGACAAGTGGAAAACCAAACTGGCAAGAAAATCAAAATTTTAAGGATAGATAACGACATAAAATTCTGCAATAAGGAATTTGATAGTATGCGTAAAGAAAGCGGCATAACTAGACATAAGACTGTTCCTTACACTCCTCAGCAAAATAGGGTAGCAGAAATGATGAATAGGACCATACTTGATAAAGTACGTTGCATGATGATTAGTTCTAGTGTTCCCAAGTCATTTTGGGGTGAGGCTGTTATGACCGCTTGTTATTTGATTAATCTGACTCCTTCTGCTGCATTGAGTGACGACACTCCACATGAGAGATGGTCGGGTAAACTAAGTGATTACTCGATGCTTAGAACTTTTGGCTGTACAACTTTTTCTCATCAAAGTGAGGGTAAGTTGGAACCTAGAGCTAGGAAATGTATCTTTCTGGGATAGCCCGAGGGTGTAAAGGGTTATAGGTTATGGGATAGAAGCCAAAAAGGGGTTAAGATCATCATAAGTAGGGATGTCACGTTTAACGAGAATGAGATGCCGTGTATTAAAGGGGAAACTGAACCTGAGAGTGAAGTTGAACCAGGTGAAGAGAGAGACTAGTTTAAAGTGGAGTTAGGAAAACTCAGTCCACCTTTCCCTACTGCTTCAAATGAGGTAGAGACTCAAGCTCAGGAACCCGAGGTAGAAAATAGTAACGAAGTAGTGATAGAAGAGCACTATGAGGAAAAAAATCATTTAGCTAACTATAACTTAGTTAGGGATAGAGAGGGGAGACAAACGAGAGAATCTAGAAGTTTCGATTTTGAATCTGAATTAGCTTTCACCCAGGCTAGTTATGAAGAACTAGCTGATAAAGAGCCAAAGACCTTTGAAGAGGCAATAGACAGTGATCAATCTAATGAATGGCTTAAGGCAATAAAAGAAGAGATGAGTTCCCTAGAAAAGAATCATACTTGGGAGCTAGTATCTAGGTCTAAGAACAAATCAATTGTTGATTGGAAATGGGTCTTTAAGGTTAAGGAAGGTACTAGCAGCTCGGAACCCCTAAGGTTTAAAGCTAGGTTAGTAGCTAAAGGCTATACACAGAAGAAAAGCGTTGATTATAATGAGATTTTCTCACCAGTTGTTAAGTACACCACTATTAGGGTCATGCTCGCATTGGTTGCACACTTTAACTCGGAACTTGAACAACTTGATATAAAAACTATTTTTTTTACATGGTGAGCTTGATGAACAAATTTTCATAAATCAACCAAAAGGTTTTAAGGATACGTCAAAACCTGATTATGTGTGTTTTCTGAGAAGATCCTTGTATGGGTTAAAACAATCTCCTAGACAGTGGTACAAGAGGTTTGATTCCTTTGTACTCACTATAGGGTTCCAAAGAAGTAAATTTGATCACTGCTTGTATTTTCAACATAATGAGACTGATGATAATTATCTGTTTTTGTTGCTCTATGTGGACGACATGCTTTTGATTAGATCATCCTCTAAGTGGAAAAATAACATAAAAGCAAAATTAAGTGGTGAATTTGACATGAAAGACCTAGGTAAGGCCAAGAGAATCTTAGATATTGAAATCGAAAGAGATATGTCAAATTCTGTTTTTTTTTTCATCAGTCTCCATACATATCCAAAGTATTGAAGAAATTTAATATGAGTGAGTGCAAACCTGTTACGTTGCCTCTTGCTAATCATTTTATTTTATCGAATGAACAATCCCCTTACAATGAGCGTGAAGTAGAATACATGGTAGAGTGTCTTACTCTAATGTGATTGGTTCCATAATGTATTTGATGGTTTGCACTAGATTGGATTTAGATTTTGTTGTTAGTACTCTCAGTAGATACATGGCTAATCCGGGCCCTGAATATTGGGAAGCGCTAAAGTGGCTATTAAAGTACTTGAAGGGTACAACTGACGTAGGTTTAAAGTTTAGTGCTAATAAAGAGATGGTAGGAAATCCATTTCGTCTTACGTGTTTACCTTATCTAATTCATGTGTCAGTTGGAAATCACAGTTACAACATATTGTTGCACTATCCACTACAGAATCAGAATATATTGCTACCACTGAAGCTATTAAAGAAGCTCTATGGCTTAGAGGCCTTCTTCATGAACTATGTGTCTTGAATGATTATATGGTAGTGTATTCTGATAATTAGTCATCTATACATTTATGGAAGAACCCCGTTTTTCACGAGCGCACAAAATACATTGATGTTATACTCCACTTCATTAGAGATATAGTATCTCAAGAGGTTGTAAGACTTGAAAAGGTCCACACCTACTACAACCCTTCTGATATGGGGATGAAGGTATTGCCACTGACAAAGTTTAGAAGTTGCAAGGAACTTCTAAACATTGGTATAGGTAAAAGATTTTCAATTTTATTAGTTTTCTATTAGAGGTGTCACTAATAGGAGATATTTTCTTTTGCAGGTCCTTTGACACCAAGGTGGAGGTTGTTAGGCAATTTGTTGTTAAACGACCCTCCGGGCTATGATGTAACCCCAATTCTATTATCAATCGGCCTTGGCCATATGATTGATTTGTATGTCGACACAATTATCGAGACAATCCAATCCACATTTCTATGGATCGTTAGAAGCAACCTATTGTTAATAGTGTTCCTCACGGTTCGTCCCATTTCCTGGGAGGGCTATGGTATTAATTTGAAGCCCATTATTTTGAGTCGAGCCTTGTTTGGTCCACTAAATAAACCTAACCTAACTTACCTTGTTTGGTCACTTGCTTAGCTTATATTCTTGGCCTCTCTCTCGGCCTCTACTATGAAGAACGTCCCATCTCTCTCTGTGACTGCTTCTCTCGGCTTCTCCTCTTTCATATGACCTTTGTGGTTTTCTCTTGGGCATATTATTGTTCTTCATCTTGTCCAACTCTTTGTGAGTATATTGTAGCAACCGGAGGTGGGAATTGGTGGTGGTATTTCGGCGTTGTCTCAACCCGTTGGTGGTATCGATCTATTTGGTGAAATTGAGCCCGGTTTACCTTGGTATCTGCTGGAACTTGGCCCTACAGGGTCTTAATCTCTTGTTTTCACCATAGTTAGTATAAAAGTAGAGATTGTGGATGTATAAAGGTTATTTTATTTTTATTTTGGGTAATTGGCACAAAACGTCCCTACCTTTCAAGTCTATTGTGGAAAACTTCCCTACCTTTCATTTTTTGGCATTTTTGCCCTCATTTCAACCTTTCTTTGCGCTGGACGTCCTTCCGTCCATATTTCGTCAGTCTTTCCGTTAATTAAAGGGTAATTGGCACAAAACGTCCCTACCTTTCAAGTCTATTGTGGAAAACGTCCCTACCTTTCATTTTTTGACATTTTTGCCCTTATTTCAACCTTTCTTTGCGCTGGACGTCCTTCTGTCCATATTCCGTCAGTTTTTTCGTTAATTAAATACAAAAATACCTTTTTCTTTCCATAAATAAGGGTAAAATTGTCCTCACCCACTTCACCCCTTTTTCCCGCCATCAACTTAGTCCATAAGTAAC
>NW_019229866.1:161448-184691 GCF_002742605.1 Olea europaea var. sylvestris
AGCCATTCACCATTTTGGCTTATTATAAATTGACTACCCATTTAATACGTCTTTCTAAAATTTTTCAGTGACACAAGATGACAGCAACAGTAGTTGTGGAATTGTGAAATATAATGTGTTCACGATATTTTTTCTTTATTGAACTTAATCATTTAAAGTATTTTCAGATTCATGTTACTGCTACTGTTACTTATGGACTAAGTTGATGGCGAGAAAAAGGGGTGAAGTGGGTGAGGACAATTTTACCCTTGTTTATGGAAAGAAAAAGGTATTTTTGTATTTAATTAACGGAAAAACTAACGGAATATGGACGGAAGGACGTCCAGCGCAAAGGTTGAAATGAGGGCAAAAATGCAAAAAATGAAAGATAGGGACGCTTTCCACAATAGACTTGAAAGGTAGGGACGTTTTGTGCCAATTACCCTTTAATTAACGGAAAAACTGACGGAATATGGACGGAAGGACGTCCAGCGCAAAGAAAGGTTGAAATGAGGACAAAAATGCCAAAAAATGAAAGGTAGGGACGTTTTCCACAATAGACTTGAAAGGTAAGGACGTTTTGTGCCAATTACCCTTTTATTTTTTTCTATGATACTTGGAGGGTTTGAATGAGCTTGAAATTTAATATGATTGTAACAAATTTTCATTACAATTCATAAATTTTGCATTATTTTTTTAATAAATTTTTATTTTTTGTCCTGTTAATTTTTCCATGAAGAAAGATCATGCAGGAGAATAAGGAATTTATCTCAATTTTCAATAATATTATTTGAGCATCAAGTCATACGAAGTGTTATATGTAAGATGTCAAATACGATATTGAGAAGTTTGATAGGTAATAATTAATATAAATCATGCTACTTATATAATTTTTGTTAACAACATTGGTTGATAATATCCTACTTGACATCATCACATTCATCCATTTAAAAATAAAATAAAAATGCATCAAATGCTCAGATTTTGACAACACATGATTCTCAACCAAGATTGTCAATCATATTTGTACAACTAGTTTTATTGAATTACTATTGACTTGTAGCAAGTACAAGTCAAAGATATTTTGCACAAAATTATGAAAGGTACCTAGTTCATTTAACAAAGTAATTATACTTTTATGGCCATGTATGTTAATTCGTTGTTCACAGAATTGACCGTTAAAATTTACCAATTTTTTGAAGTATTGTGAATGAGGATTGTAGAAGAGATGACTTAAAGTTCTTAACTCCCTTCGATGACGTAGAAATTATTGAGATTTTGCCTGAAAAGTGCCAAATAAAAGGATTTCAGTTATAAATTATTTAAAATATAAGGTTGATGAAAATATTAGCTTCTTTGCAACTGTGCATGACCATATATCCAGTGGAAAATATCATAAATTGTTGAAAGAAAAGAAGACATGAGAAGTTTCCTTCTTTAAAATATAAGGTGATGGTTCTTTACCATTGATTGTTTATCTCCATATATTTTTATTTTCCTCTCCCTTAATTTTTCTTTAAATAAAGATCTTATGAGCAAAATAAGAAACTGATCTCAACTTTCAACAAATGTTCGAAAATTTACTCTCGCCTTTCTTGAATTTATTTATATGAGTTTAAATATTTTTATGTCAATGTTGTTTGAAAATAATCAAATTAATACAAGTATGATGTATAAAAGATTATTAAAATTTATTCAAGAAATGGAGAAATTGAGAAAATAAATTGTTGCAAGCCTTCCGAAACGATAAGTTGAACAGTTTTTGTCTTTGCTCAGTTGGAGAAGGTTTATGAAAATTAATTTATACCTAGGGTTTCATTAAGTATTAGAATTGATAGGATCAGACCATATTAGAGATGTCAACGGTTCGGTTTCGGTTCAGTTCGACCAAAATCATTACCGAACCATCAAATTTTTTGTCATACCATAACTGCACTATAACCACGTAAATCGGTTCGGTTGGGTTCGGTTAACAACTACGAAAATAAATTATTTTTTATAGGTTCATCCGTCAAATTGATATAAAACAATTTATGAAAAGAGAGTCAATGAAAATAAAAATACAATATTCCAAACGAAAATGCAAACATTATCCCAAATTTCAATTACAAAATACAAATTTAACAAACAATATTATGAATTTAATAATACTAAACTTTTCCTTCATTCTTGATTCTTATACATTGTAGTTACTTGATTCATACTTAATAATTCAAAAGCTTCAATCTTAACTCATATTCAATCTTCATTCTTCCGTACAACTCTTACTAGCATAGGTCAGCACTCAAAATTGATTCCTATATAGTAAATAAGAAATGTAAGTAGAAAATACAACAATACTCCCTAATCCAAAATGGTTTTAACTAAGCTTTAAATAAAAAAAATGTACCTTTTTGTCAACTTCCTTCTCACTAAGCATTATCATCCCTAATGAAAGAATGATTTTTTTTAAAGCGGGTAATCGGTTCGATTTTGGTTCACGGCATAAATACCATACCTGCACCGTCACAAACCGGTCCATTAAAATCAAATACCATATCAGCCCCATCGCACCATCAGTTCAATTTTTTTCGCCCCATTTGGTTCGGTTAACCGCGATTTTCGATTTTAATGATTCAAATTGCCATCCCTAGACCATATACAACCTATCCCACTGGACAAAACATTTATCCTACCTTGTGGAGGTTGAACTGGTTGGACTTAAATTTGTATTTGTACGTATTCTATAAAGTTGATAACTCTTGATTTTATTTTTTATTTTTATATTTTTTGAAGTTTGAGGTAGATGAAGTTTTTAGTTGAAATTTATGGACACGGCTAAGACTGTACCATGATTCTCATCCCAACAACAATTTAATTAAAGGCTTGCATAGGCTTTCCCATCAGAAATGGCTACCTACATTAATGTGTGAAAGACTGAAAGCTATTCGATTAAGTAATCTGGTCATGTGTATAAAAAATTATAATAGGATAATATATAAACGAAGAGGTATACATCAGTGCTAGAATGAGAACTAATGGATTTTGATCTATAATCTATAAAAATCGTTAAAATAAACAAATACTGGCTAATAGCAAGAATCAAACATGTGTCTTGTTAATACCTGACTTTATTAAAGACAAATAACATAGGATCAAGAGGATCTTGTTGTAACATAAAATAAAATTTTAACCTTTCAATATTAAAACCATTGAATTTTCTATTTTTTATTTAACTTTTATTTTTGACACAAGTTAAAAACATCATAATTCATATAGTAACTTATATTTTAATGGTTTAATAGTGGGGTTGATATTCACCTATAAAACAAGGTGATATTTCATTGAAAAATAGAACTAGAAAAAGACAAGTTGAAGTATTATATTCTATACAATTCATATTATATTTTTATACTTTTAGTAACTCGATAAAGGTTCGTTCACTTATTTTCCTATGATCGTGCTCAAAGAAAAATAATCAACTGTGAACTACATGAGTTTTATTTTGGAGCCGTGTAGTATTGAAAATACCCGTACGAAATGGAGGCAACACGACTTTAGGACAACATCCTTGTCATGACTTCGCAAGGCTTGCATTCTAACCCTCTTCTTATTGTTGAATTATAATTTTTATATTGTTACAATATTGTTATATTTACGCAATTACTAGATTATACTATTTATATCTATTAGTTGATATGTTTATCTACACACAAATCACCCAATTTTCCAACAATTTAAAGTTGTGTGGTGATTATGTGTTTAGAGAGATATGCATAATCTTTAAAATGTTTACTATGTTTGTGTACTTGTTATTTTGTGTACACATGTGAGATGAGATGTAGCACACATGGATTATATTATAAGATCTATCCTTACAATATTGTGGTCATCATCTTCAATAAGTAGCATAAGCTAAGCAATATATCTAATAAACATGGGCTGCCTAAGTGGATTCCTTTTCCTAACTATAATCTTTAAGAGCCACTTTACTAAGTCACAATACTTGGTCCCAACCAAAGTCGGAAAAATGGAAAAGAGACACACGCCTTATGGTGAATTAATTGTTTAAGTGAAAATTTTGCTATTGAACTCCCTTTCCACTCCCTCCTGCAAATTGTAAAGCCTGCAAGTATTTGATTTTACCTCCTTTAAATGTAAGCTAAACCAACTGATGTCAATCCATTTAAAACTATTAAAAACATTGAAAGGGAATGCACCAGCAATTTGGGATTCGATTTACAAATTGTTACTGCTAATGATTTGATAATAGTCTAAACATCTACTTTGATTGGTAGAAACTATCGAGTAGTAATCTTCCATTAGATAAAATTAAATTTGGTTCTGTAATCTTTTGACAAGGTATATTTGATCAATGTTTCTTTAGTCTTTGCAAACAATTGTTTGATCTTTTTGTGCTTTTCCTACCCGTTGAATATCCAGTGAAAGAATATGTGATTGACTAAAATTTAAACCTACGGTGAAACAAATTGGAATTTTTCCAACCTTTGTTTGGACCTAAGGGATGATAAATAACATTAGATGGAAGGAGTATCTATAATCTATGAAAAATGTGCTGAATTAATATTTTTTAAAAGAGTGTAATTTCATAATTTGCATAATTTTATTTATATCCCATGTGTAACATATAAATGTAGTCTTTCAAAATTTAAAATTAAAACCTTCTTAAATTTTCAAATTTGATTTTTAATTTTCAATTTTAGTAGAAAGTTAAAAATCTTAATTATGAAGTTCAATTTATCTTTTAAATGGATTAGCTATGGGTGATATGACAAGATATGTTGTAACATATATATTAATAAATTCTAATTTTCAAAATTGATACATTTTTTTAAAATTTTAAGGTTTATATTCAATTTCAAATTTAATATAAAATTAAAATATCATTATGTTTGATGTAACCTCTTTTTAATGAATTAAATTTCATTATGATGGGGGTTGAACTTTTACACTATAAAAGGGACATGAAATTTCATCATTCTTTTTTACATTTAATAAAATTATTTCTCCGACTAATTATCATTTTCTCCCTTTTCCCTTCACCTTTGCATGCATATTAATTTGTAAGGTAACTTCAATTTATTTGGAGATACTAAATAGTTGTGTGCACATGTATGTGTATAAATTAATACTTACCTAAATGAGTGCATATTGATAAAGATGAGATTGTGATTGATTTTATAGGTGTGACGTTTGACCATTAAGTATGTACATAACTGAGAAACAAGAATCCTAGAAAACAAGAAATGTGCATATCATGATTTCTTAAGAGACTAGGTTTAGAAAGGTTAAGGACTTTTGGCGCATGTAAAATATTTATATAAATGGTATGTTCTTTTTACGATATCTTTTAAGATCTTATTTGATTACTTGTAGTGGCAGAAAATGTGATTTGGGGTGTCGGTATATTCTTGTTTGACAAGAACTCGCTACCTATTTAGGTGTTATATTTTCAAATTGAAATGTTATTTAAAAATATGATACATGTATTTGTGTTGTATACTAAAATTTGTGTTATAAAAGACATTTATATTGAGATGGAAATAAGAGATTAAACTCTTTCAAACATGTGAAAATTTAGCCTCCTGAATGTGACTTGTAAAAATGTTAAAAGAAAAGAGGCTAATGTATGAATTGAAAAAATTGGTACTTTTGTTTTGATGTATTTTAATAGGAGCTTTTATTCTTTTGAGTCAAATAGGTAAATTGGCAACAAAAATTATTTTATTGACCGACATTTAGATGTGGAAAGATAACTTTATTAGCAAAAAAAAATGCATATTTACTTCGATGAAAATGTTAAAAGATAACAAATAAATTTAAGTGACAATTAATGAAGATTTAATTGTCGATTAGGTCTTTAAAGTTAGTTCGCAAAATTCTCTGTATGGCATGTTTCTTTTCCTCCCAAGACATAATGCAAGTTCTTAAATCTTATGAGGCAGAATGTGAATTTGATTTATGGTATTGTTGGTATTATTTATCTTATTTGTGATTCAATTTACTCTCGAACACCAGGATTTGTATGTTTCTTAGCTTAAGTCCATTGATTTAATTTTGGGAATTTTTATCTTGTGATATCATTTGGTTTTATTTAAATTTTAATGTTATTAGTATTGCTAAATTCGGCTTTAAATGTTTCTTTCTAAATTATGTAATGATGATTTATAGTTTATAACCAACGGATGTATATATTTCTATGTGGAATTAGACTACTACTTTCGCAGGTATTTTTTATATAATCAATTATTTGGTCCATTCTGTCGACACTAGAATAAACATGTGCAGCATGTTTAATTTTGTCAAAAGTGAAAGAATAACAATTGATGGATTCAATAAAGCACATTACAGATGGCTTGAATATGGGGGTTATCAAATGGACTTTATTATTCTTCATAAATACTCAATTTGGTCATCATCTAAATAGTTGGTTATATTATATAGTTAATCAATTTTCTTTACAATTATATTTGGATCCTAAAGTAATCCTTTTGTTAGTACTAGTATGTACTTAAGAAAATTTGTTAGCACATCCCTAAGTTTCTAGCACATCTTGGAGAAGTTAGAAGATTTGCAACAATTTTGCTAGTGTGTGTGTAAGATATTTTGCCAAGAGAAAAGTGAATGTGTTTCCTATGTTCATATCATATTCATATACATGACATGACAGAAAACTATAGCATTGAAAATTAAGTTCCATAAGCTGAATATCTTTGAAATGTGAGGGTGTTCAAAAATTTCAAATAAAAACATCTTATACACTATTAGTATTTGCAAACTGATTCTTGAAATATGTTAAAGGTTATTTTGTAGATTTGCAAGTAGAATGCAAAAGCTCAATATATGCATATGCACAAACGTGTTACTAAAAGTTAAAATTTTTATGTATTTATCTAATTATATTTTGAAAATTTCTGAAAAGATTTTGCAGATGTGTAGAACTGTAGGTGAAGAATAAGAGCTTTGCAAATTGATGCTACCAAATTATTGTCTAAAAGAGACTAAAATAAATTATAGTCTGTAATGGACGTAATAAATCATCAAGAAGGATGCTCTTGAGCCTTAAAGGAGTCACCTTCAGGAATAACCCAACCTTTGTGATTGGAGATCCCATGAAAAAGATTCAATGTAATAGAAACAACCCATACTACGTGATTTCTAATAGCACTATTTTATTTTTGTTCATCCCTATGGTAATATAGTGCTAATAATAATGTAATATTGGGAAGGGTTTAACCCTGAATAAGTATTGAGGTGAAAATTCTCGCGAGCTGTGGGTCACATGCACCATTGGAGGGCTCACCTATGTAAAAGTTGTCATGAAGCGGTGGCTATGAGATTGAGTTATTCCCTAGAGACTCTTACTAGAATTAAAATTAGAGCACATGACCATTAACAGTGCTACCAGCTATAAACTAGAGCCTAAATCGACACTGTATGTGGAACAATTGAAATTTTGCCAAAGGAACCTAATTCATGCCCTAGTCCATTATGGCTTTCTCAAATGGAAATTGTTAAGTGGGATTCAAATTCAAAAGATATATACATCTATTGCACAGTATTATGTTGCCACTATTATATTATATAAACATTTATCTATTTTGAAAGTTTAAAACTTGTGAGAGATTGTTGTAACATAAAATAAAGTTTTAACCTTTCAATATTAATATCATTTAATTTTTAGTTTTAACGCAAATTAAAAACATCGTAATTCATATGGCATTTTATATTTTAATCGTTAAATTGTAGGGGTTGATTAACCTATAAAATGAGATGACATTTCATTGAAAGATATTACTGGGAAAAGACAAGTTGAAGGATTATATTCTATACAATTCATACTGTATTTTTATACTTTTGGCAACTCGATAAATATTCGTTCACTTGTCTCCCTATGGTTGTACTCATAGAAGGACAATTGACTGTGAGCCACATAGGTTTTTTTTGTAGCAATGTAGTGTCGAAAGTACCAGCATGAGGGGAAGGCAACAGAACTTTAGGACAATATCTTTGACGTAATTCCCTAAGGCTTGCATTCTAACCCTCTTCTTATTGTTGAATTATAACATTTATATTGTTATAATATTGTTATGTTTATACAAGTATTGAATTATGTTATTCATATTTATTAGATAATATGTTTATCTACACATAAATCACCTAATTTTCCCAACTGAATCGGTGAGTTAATTTGATGCTCTCTGTAGTCCTTGATACTAGAACTTTACAGCCAAGAAATACTGATACTAGAAAGTCCCAAACCAAGATACTAGAACTCTTTAAGTTTTGATTTCTATGGTTCTTCAGATTGCAGTTTTGAGGTTTGAAATACTGATTTTACATCGTGTGGTGCAACCTTGGGATTATGGTGCTTTGATATTTAGTAATGTGTTAGTCTAAGTTCATGAAGAGTTAATATGAAAACCAGTCCCATGAGGTTCGGGGATTTATTCAGTTCGAGGTAGGGATATCAATTTGGCTCGCCGACTCAGGTCGTCGTGGCTCAACCCAAAAAAAGCTCAAGTCACGGTCGAACCCCATTTTGGGGCATCGGCCCGTGTTCACACACAGGCTATTTTCAACCCACGAAGAGTTGACCAATAAAAAAAATTTAAAAATCTACAGGCAACTACTACACAGGTTGCAAACAGCTACATAGCAACTCGACTCGATAAGGCTTGAGCTGAAAGCTCATCAAGCCTAGAATTTTGAGGAAATTAGGTTCCCTACTTAAAAAAGTGAACAAATTAGATTAATACACTTAAATAAATTAAAACTTCTAATGATCATAATAATTAGAGTCTAAAATTTCCCAAACCCCTCAAATTCCTAAAAAAGTTTGCTTGGAGGCTAGGGTTTCCGTCTCTGGATCTTTATTAATTTTATGACTGTGTTTTAGATAATTTTTGCATCAAATTAACTGCATTCTATTATCTCTAAACCCTAATCCCAAATTTTCTAGCGTCTAATGTATGAGAGATATTCTTCAGATAACCATATTTTTCTTTATTCAATCTGAAATAGAGCTTGTAATTTGTAGTGTATCGACGATGGATGATGCTATGGAAGAGTTTAATGCAGTAAAAGTATATTATTTCTATCAAATGGTATTGTTCTGATTGTGATTATGTGGGGTACTGAGTTCATGTGGGAGCTTGGGTTGGTGGCTATTTTCTTGGCACTACAGTTTCAAGTTGGACCAGATCTTATGATAAGCTAGTGTATATACGGAGGGGAAGCCTTAGGGTATTCATTCATTTTATATAGACAGGGATTGTGTTTTAATGCCCTGGAATGCTGTGGGGGCAATGTTTATGCTTATTCCATGGTCACAATATATGCCTTTGATGCATATGGTAGGGTCATAAAGTGCAAAATCTGTAGTTAATATATTATTCTTTGCTCCTTTAACATGGTTCAAGCAAAATATTGGATTTGTTGACCACTATGCGCTGTGCTTCTTGGGGAAACACATTCATTATTTATGTGATTTCGGTGAATTCAGGTGATAATCAGCTCGCTTATTCCATACTTACAGCTTGACACTTCAGGTCAAGCACTATCAGATCCTGAGGCCAAATCATGGTATTACCAGTTTTGTGGAACTCTTAAGTTCGCTTCTCCCTTTTCTTGCTATATATATTGGATACATGATAATTTTATTTAATGCTTTGACAACTCGTAGCATTCAACCTTTATTATTATTATTATTTTTCATTTGCTACATGTAAAAGAAATGGTTTACCACAATATAATCTATGTAACTTTTTTCAATTTGTGTCATTTTTTGAAGTCCTCACTTTTTTTAAATTTTTGTCGCTTGTTTGAATTTTTTTCACTTTTCTCTCTTTTTTTTGAATTTTTGTCCTTTTTTTGTGGTTGTCACTTTTTTAGTCACCTTTTTTATTTCTATCATTTTTTTAGGGACAAAAATTGCTTTTATTTCCACCAAAAGTCTTAATAGAGTAAAATAGATACTAATTATTCAACGAATATTTGTCATTTTTTTAATTTAGTCACTTTTCGAGTGTTTTTCACCTTTTTTGAGTTTGTCACTTTTTTAAAATTTTGTGACTTTTTTAGTGTTTGTCACTTTTTTATTTTCTGTCACTTTTTTTAAATCTGTGTAACTTTTTTAAATTCGTCACTTTTTTGTGACTTTTTTAAGTGATTGACACTTTTTTTGAATTTTTATCACTTATTTCTAGTATGTCACTTTTGTTTTTTTCAATTGTCTTTTTAAATTTTCTATAACTTTTTTTAGTGATAAACATCTTTTTATTATTGTTATTATTATTGAAAATGACATTATATGCAATTTTTTAATGAAAAAATTGATACTAAATTTTAAAAGTGACATTGTGTCACTTTTTAATTTTACACGGTATTTTTTACTTTCAAAAAATTTTTCATATGATTTTTCAAAAGACCCCTGATTTTAAAAGTATTTTTGTAAGTTGCCCTAGAATTTTCGGCTCGACTCGGGCCAAAAAAAGCTCGAATCATTTTTACTCGGATCTTGAAGTTCCGAGCCTTAAGTTTCAACTCGTTGACATCACTAGTTCGAGGTCTTGAAGTCTTTGATTCTTTGCATAATTGATCAGATTTTCAAACATTTTCAATTGGTGGGCACAATCAAACTTGCAAAAAATACAAATTTACATTTATCTCAAACATCACCAAGTTTGTTTATCCTTTTTTTTTTTTATCTCCAACATCATTTTCATTACTTTTATTTCGAATAATCTTTTCATTAACATTGTGATCATCAAAAGAAAAAAGTATATTTACATTTTAATTATTTTTCCATCACAATTAATGAAAACAATCAATTCAAGTGAAAATTACTAAAATTATAGCAAATTCTGAATGTTACATTATCAACTACATTTCAATTCAAACAAAGACAAAACTTACAGTCAGATTCCATTACCATAAAATCGCCAAACCAAGATATAATTTGGAGCACTGAAGGAAATCCCCAATTCCATTCCATAAGAAAATACAATGAAATCATCAAAAAGAAATAATTTCTTAAATCTTCAAATCTGATTTCTGAGAAACCCCAAAAAAATAAATAAATAAATAAATAAAATTCAATTTTAAATTGGTGGGTCAAGTGACCCACCAGGACCCACTGTGGGTCCGCCAGTGAATGGTTGCTCACACACTCAAAGAATCAAATGTGAGACATGGCTAACACTTCGATTGAAATAATAACTTGAACACTGTTTGGGACTTTCTTTGAACCGTATATTTGATGCAATCACTGAGGAAAAGCTTTTGTGAAGTCCTTTGAGTCATATTTAAATTTGGAGTTATTTAATAATCGTGATTTTTATAGAAATGGAAGAATAGGCTCACGCGAGCAAGCAGTTTTGCTCGGCGAAACAATCAAATTTAGAAAACAAGAAATTTGGAGCTAGGAAGGCTCGCTTGACGAGCAAATGCAGGGGAAAAGGAAGAATGGCATTGATGTGCTTTCATTAGCAAGGGGCTATGATAGACGCCTAACTCTGATATAGAGTATTTATCGACTTTTAAGGGTCATTAGAGCAATTTTAGATTGAGAAAAAGATAATTATATTCACATCATATTTTTATTATCTAAATCATATTTTTATTGTAATAAAGGTTTTTAATTTTTCTCATATTTCACTTATGTTCCCAACTTTTTTTTTTTTTTTTTTTTGGCAACGTAAAAAATTGTAGAGATTTTGATTCAATAAAAAAGAAAGTTGGGATTTTCATTTTTATTTAGTTGATAAGATTTTGATGCAATCAAATCTCGTCACATTATATGTTGGTAAATAAATTTGTAATTACGTATAGCATAACCGACTATTAATTATACTTCGTTAAAAATGTGGATCAATTTTTAGACGCCCATCTGTTAAAGTCGGCGTTGACCGAATCTTACCTATAAAATTTGTCAATGAATGGGACATGATTAGAAAGAAAAAAGGCATCTCCTGCATTTTATTTTTGAATTTGAATTCGACCCCTAAGAAAAGATGTTGATTTAATTAGGGTTGGCAACGTTGTGAACCTTTTCCATTCCAATCCCGTTGAAGATGGAATAGAATGGGATTAAAATATTCTCATTTTTCATCTCATTTATTAATTTACTTATTTTTTGTATTATTTCTATTATTTTTTAAATATAATTTAAATTTGAAAATATAACCCCCGTTTGGTAGCCATTTTTCTAAAAATGAGAATGAAAAATATAGCCGTTATGGAACCCACACAAGAGATAAAAAGCCAACTATGGTGGTTTGATGTGATGAATAACGATCATATTTTTCATTTCATGACAAAAAAAGGGAATCAAATGAGGGCATAAAATTAAAATAGAGTGAGTTCGAGACGGGATCATAACTGTCATTCCTTCCCTAATTCTCCAAGTGGATGGTAGGGATGATGTACTTGTCATCTCTAGAATTAAATGTCTCATAAGTCTAATTCAACACTTCAAGTGCATGATTGGCAAAACTTTTAAACAATAAAAAGATTATCTAAAGTAAATAGTTTTGAAGTAATCAAAACTAAAATAAGCAAATTAAATATTTTGAGCATAATCATAATCTTATTATCAAATAAGAAACTATTTTTTTTTATAAGATAAATAGTTATTTATAAAAAAATGGATTGTCAAATTTTCAGTTTGATGCAATCTAGCATGTCAAATCACACCCTGTTATATACAATGATTCGTGACCCTTCGATGGCAACTATTACGCTAAAACAGTCTAATCAAATACTAAATTCAATTAACCAATCTATCAAATTAGAGCTTTTCATCCATAATTAGCCGGTACTCGTAATTAATTATGACCCTTCAAAATCCGGTAAGACAATGACTTACCATATGTAGACTCGTGACAATGAATGCGCGTTAAGTGCATTTGCTCCTAGTGCCCAATGCATAATGCCACCACCTTTATGATTCCATTGCACTAATACAGGTTTAGACGTGGACTTGGTATGCTAGAAAAGGTTGGTTTAGGGTGCAGCTAGAGAAGTTTATTATTATATAAAAATGGAACATGAGTGAAATACTATATGAGTTAGTTAAAAATTCACCTCTCTCAATGCTTGATTCCTTTCCACCTATTAAATGAGATCAATTTATAAAATATTTTGAATATAAGACCGATATTTTTACATTTAAAACATGTGCCAATTAATGGCCACTTGATGATGATGTTTAGCATCAAATTTACAGCATAGCATTATCTAAAAATAGAGAGAGAAACTAAAAAAGCTAGGTAAAGAAAATTAGGAAAAATATTAAGTCATAATTGTTTATGAAAAATCGAAATAAAGATTAAATATAAAGAGTTAAAGTGAATTTTTATAAAAATTTCTACTCTTTTGTTTAGATGTATTCTCCTAAAAATAATGTTATTTATAGTCGCTTTACATGATATATACGTAGCAATCAGTGTTTGGTTCATTAATGTAGCAATTTTTTATTACCTAATACATTAAATCACTAACCGCTATATGTAAAGCACGTAAGACAACTACGAGAATGAACGATTGCGAATTACTCTTCCCCTAATTGCTCTCTATTTTAAAATAAAGAGTTTAGTTGAAATATAGGTAATTGTATTATTTATACTTAATATTTAACTATATTATATTTTAATCCTCAGATTTGTAATTGTTTTCCTTGATTAGGTCCTGACTAACAACCCGCTATGAGTTTATATTCAAATGGAATCGATTTCATATTTCTATAAGAGAGCACTATTAATCCATATTCAAAAAGAGAAAAAATCAAAACTCTATAAATTGAAATATCAAGTACGATAAACTTAACCGATATGTAAAACTCGGATTGGGAGTCAACTCACTTGTTTTCGATTTAAACCAATTGGTCTGGTCCAAGTTTAATTTGACCGATCAATATGATCAAGTTAAAAAATTATGGGAAGAAGTTTTTGCATTGTATTAAAAACTATAAACAAAACGTATTTAATCTACATCTACAATATTTTAAAAGTCCCATGAGATGAAGTCATTTAATGGGCGATTATATCCAAATTTATTTGAAGTATTCTAATAATACCCTTTTTAATTTTGATTTTATTATATATATTTTTAAATAAGATTTTGCTAATGGTCGCAGGTACAGAATTTATGTATTCATTGAAACAATTTGTAAATGTATCACTGATCACACACACTTCAATTCCATAAACAAATATTCAATTGTGGAAAATGTTCTAAAGATTCAGAAGGTTAGGCGGTCAAATCAAAGTAAGCTGCCAAGCAATGAGATGGAATGATTATTGAAAATGAATTTTCATATATTTAATTGGAAAATTGGAAGTGGAACAACCACTATGGAGATTGGTAAGCAAATGTCTTAAGAAATGATTTTTTTTTCCCTGTTTCGAAAATAGTTTCTTTTTCTAATTTATTTTAGTAAACGAAGGATGAAAATTTCTATTTTTTATTTGTATTTTATGTTACACTTACATGTCAATTGCAAATTTTTGCGATGTCTTTTAATCTATTCGACCTGATAGTGATGTAGTGGTGAATATGTTTTTATTTAAAATATTGTAAAAAATTGTAAGACGTGCCAATTATTGGTCCCAGAAGAATAGATCAACATTTTGATTGAAATTTTCTTTTGTAAAATAGTAAAGTAAATACTCAAAAACAACAATAACACACGATTTTTCGGCCAAAGGCTCCGAAGTTTCAAATAGTAAAGTAAATACTCAAAAACAACAATAACACACGATTTTTCGGCCAAAGGCTCCGAAGTTTCAGCGATCAATTCTAATGCCCAAACCCCATTGAGCATCTCTAAGGATATTGCTTGAATCCAGCCGCCAAATTGGATAAAGATCAAGTACAGTACAAGACAGCAAAGGGTTCAGACGAAATCCTAATCTCTAGAACTCTCTTTTACAACAATCCCTCACAAAGAAAGTGTTGGTATATCATTCTCTCAAAATAAGTAATCTTACATAGAAATCACTCAAAATCATCCAGTTGATAACCAAATATGAACATAAACCAAAAGAGCATTTTCACAAAGACAAAGAGATAATCCAGACCCAAGAAATGGAACCCCAAGATCATACAACATTTATACGAGATAAGCCCAAAAAACGAATCCAATTGTGCAAAAATATTCCCAAGTATCAAGCATCAAGTGAAGGTGTGAGTTCAAAAATTATGAAAAACAAGCTTTCGCTCTTCTGGAATCATCTTAAAAATGAATCAGTAATGAAACGATTTTGGGCTCAATTCTTGCTGGATCAAATTAGATTAGATTGGGCCCTTAAAATGTAGCAACACATCTTAACAATCTCGTAAGTGCACAAGTTACGTTCAAGTAATAAAGTGAACATTTTTAGTGCGAGTTGTTGATCCCTGGAGAAGTGTATATTTTTTATTATACAACTTTAATCAGTTTAGTTCTAGCAATAAAAAAGCAACACACAAAATAAAAATTATGATTTGGAAAATGAAAAAGTAACTACAAATCTACAAAATAAGAAAATATAAAAATCTTAAAAATTTCGCAGGAAAACGTTATTAGAATTCATGATTTCGCTTAATAGTCACCAAATTAATTTCTCCACGAGCTATTTAACAAATTACTCATTTACGATATTAAATGCGATTGTTCAATTTTACGTAATTACTTCTCGAGCGAAATTAACCCTGATTGATTGGTTCAACCTATTATATCTCTATATCGACTAAAATCAAACAAACGCATTAAATATTTGTGAAAATAGCTCAACGGATTACCTAAGGTTAGGAGTATATCTTTATTCCCTACACAATCTTAGAATTTCTACTATTTGACTTAAAATGCACAATCTTCTCTTGAACGATGTATAAATCACTAAACATGATCATTCATTGGCCACATAAATAAAATGCAAGAAATACAATAGTAGATACACATGGAAATAAGTATTTTTAACATTATAAGACAATTATTAAAATTAATTAACGTTATGATAGTTTCAACTATAAATTCCAACAATAAAACTTAGCCCATTTTATATATATGATGGAAAAGAGAATATAAATTCATACAATACATCACTAATGAAAGAAAATAATGGAGTAAATTTAGGATTAAAATGAAACCCATTTTTGGTTGGATTCTTAAAGATTGCCATAGATTAAAAATGAAGACAAAAAGAGGACGAAGAATATGAAGAATGAGGGGACACTCAAGTGGATGAAATGGGTCTTTTAAAACCTAAAAATGTGCGCAAAATCATCCCCAATAATTGCAAAATGGTCCCTAAATTTTAAAAACAAAATAAAACACCCCAAGAGGTAACTGGGGCGCCAAAATCTGTAAATGGGGCAGCGAGTGGGTGCCTAGGCGCTGCTATAGTAGCACCTAGGAGCTGCCCCATTTTCAACAATTTGCAGGTCAGTTCGTTCAATAATTGCAACTATGATTTTGTGCAATTTGGTCCTCATATTTTGACTTTCTTTCGATTATGTTCTCCATAAATTGCATCCAAGGTCCTTCAACTTTCTACACATGCATTTTGGTCCCCAATATCATTTTTTGTACGCTTTTGGTCTTTTTAAATCCTTTTTGCCTTTTTCTCTTTCCATTTGGGGTTTAGGACTTTCAAAAGCCAAAATTACCTAATTGTGAATAGCAAGTTACTCAATTTAATCAATAATTAGCTTGTTTATTAAATAAGTGCATAAAAATGCACTTATCATCCACCTTTGTTGCATTTTTAGATTCTATAGATGGATTCGAACTCTATTTTATAGATCATTTGCTCCTTTCAACCTGTTATTAAAATAGAGAACTAATTAGTTTCAAGATTCAATAGTGTTAAAGAATCTTAAAATTTATTCAATGGTATTACCTTTGTACATGCATCATCTGGATTTACTTTCGTACGTATTTTAACAAGTTTTATACCATCTTTTTTTAGTTATATCCCTAATGAAATGAAACTTTACAACTATATGTTTAGTTCTATCATAAAATATTTGATTTTTACTCAAGAAGGTATCACTTTGATTATCTGAGCAAAGCTCCACTTTCTTCTATGTAAATCCTAATTCATTTAATAGCCATTTCAACCAAAGACATTCTTTTACAGTTTCAGTAGCAACAATATATTCAGCTTCAATAGATGATAAAGCATATCATTGTTGAAGCTGAGATTTTAAACTAATGCAAGTATTATTTATCACACAAAAGTATGCAAAAGTAGACTTTCTAGTATCAAAATTTGTAGCAAAATCAAAATCAACATATCCTTTCAAGTTGAAACCATTTTTATCAATTTTAAACATAAGTCCTGAATTCTGAGTACCCTTTAGATATCTGATCAAATGTTTCATGGCTTCCTAATGAAGCTCACCTAGATTTCCCGTAAATTTTCTTAGAACACTTAGAGTAAAAGCAATATCAGGTCTAAAGCATACCATAAAATACATAACAAAACCTACTGCATTAGCATAGGGTACATTTGCCATTCTGTTAAACTCTCTTCAGTTTTAGGTGAATGGTTTGTAGATAATTTTACAAAGGTAGATAGGGGCAAACTGACACATTTAGACTCATTTAGTGAAAACCTCTTAACTATCCTTTTAATATTAGACTCTTGTGTTAGAAATAATCTTCCATTTATTCTATCTCTTTTTATTTCCATCCCTAATATCTTTCTAGCAAGTCCAAATACTTCATTTCAAATTAGATTTATGTTTTTCTTTTAGTAAATTGACAGCAACTTTATCATGGCCGGCTAGAAGCATATCATCAACGAATAGAAGCAAATAGAAGGATTCAAAGTTGATCATAATTTGACTTTTTGAAACCAAGACTGGATAAAAGAATCAAATCTTTTATTCCATTGTCTAGGAGCCTACTTCCAGCCATACAAAGATTTTTTTCAATATACACACTAAGTTTTTCTTTTCCTTGTTTTCAAAACCTTTTGGTTGAGTCATGTATATGATTTCATCTAATGAACCATACAGAAAAGTTGTTTTCACCTCTAGTTTTTATAATTCTAAATCAAATTGCGCTACTAAAGCAATTAATATTCGAATAGAGGTATATTTCACTATAGGTGAAAATATTTCAGTATAGTATATTGCCTCTCTTTGTATAAAGCCCATAGCAACAAGTCATACATTATATCTTTTATTTCCAAATTTCATATCACCATCCTTAATTGTGTAGAACCATTTACAATCAATCAGTTTGCAGTTAATGGGTTTTTCTACAAGGTTCTAGGTCTGATTCTTATATAGAGAATTCAACTCTTTTGCATTGCAGCAAACCAGTTAATAGAATATCTACAAGATATTGCCTTTTCATAAGAGTTAGGTCCAGAATTTAGAGTACCAGATTCAAACTGTCCAGTCACATAGTATGCATATAAAAACCTAGAGGGAGGTTTTGTTAGTATTTTCTCTCTATCCCTGGCAAGTTGATAATCCTACAGGTCAGTGGCAGGATTCAGTACTTTGTCATCATCCAAGTTCTCATCGGTCATTATTTGAGATTTTCTTGACGTTGCTCCACCTCAATTTGAGTTTGATTTTCATTGTTCTAGACATTAACCACAACCTCAGTAGACACAAAGTCCTTCTAAGGTAGTTCCTCTCTGTTACTATTACTAAGACAGGAAAAATGATCTTCATTAAAAATATCAGACATACTTTAATA
The DNA here is from genome assembly GCF_002742605.1 of Olea europaea var. sylvestris. Classification (NCBI taxonomy): domain Eukaryota; kingdom Viridiplantae; phylum Streptophyta; class Magnoliopsida; order Lamiales; family Oleaceae; genus Olea; species Olea europaea. The sequence goes on from NW_019229866.1 coordinate 180,128, forward strand.
ACCTTGAAACGACTAGCTTCTTTTATCCATAGCCTATAGCCTTTAACCTTTACCCCATAACCAAGAAAGACACATTTTTGAGATCTGAGATCAAGTTTAAAGTCAGTTTGGTGTGCATAATCTGCACATCCAAAAGTTTTGAGATAGGAATAGTTAGGCATAGATCCAATCCATATCTTATCAGGTATCCAGAAATCTATGGAAATAGAAGGCCTTCTATTTATGAGGTAATAAGCAGTCGTAACAACTTTTCCCAAAAATATCTTTGGTGGACCAGAGCTTATTAACATACATCTGGTTCTTTCAATAATGGTTCTATTCATTATTTCAACAATCTCATTTTGCTGAGGAGTACGGATTACTATTCTGTGCCTCTATATTCTATAATTAATGCAAAATTGAGCAAATTCAATGTTGCATAATTCAAGGCCATTATCAATTCATAATGTCGTTATCTTCTTACCAGTTTGATTCTCAATTAATGTTTTCCAATTTCTAAAGGTCAAAAAAGTATCAGATTTATTTTTTAATAAAAGAATCCAAACTTTTCTAGAGAAGCCATGTATGATAAAAAAAAAATATATATATATATAGCCAGAGGTTGTAGGCTGTAGATACGGGTACAGGCTCCACAGATCACCAAGTTTATAAAACCAATTGTGAGAGGCTTGTTTAAGGCCATAGATGGATTTGTGTAGTCGACAGACACAAGTTTCTCCCTTTTTACAATATCCAGAAAGGGGTTTCATGTAGACTTCTTCGTCGAGATCCCCATGAAGAAAAGCATTGTGCACATCAAGTTGGTATAGGAACCAATTTTTAGCTACGGTGATGGACAAAAGACAGCGGACCGTAACAAGTTTGGCGACACGGGCAAATGTGTCATGATAGCCCAATCCCTCAATTTGAGTGTAACCCTTAGCCACAAGGCGAGCTTTGTAACATTCAATAGTACCATCCACTTTCAATTTTGTTTTGTAAAGCCATTTACAACCAATATGGTGTTTGCCTGGAGGAAGGGCAGTGAGAGACCAAGTGCCATTAGATTCTAAGACTATGATTTCGGAGTTCATTGCTTGTCGCCAATGGGCATGACATGAGGCTTCAATGTATAAGGTGGGATCTGCAATGTTAGTGATATGGGAGAGGAAAGAGCCGTGTTTATGAGAAAATTGCTCATGGCTAAGAAATGAATGGAGGGTGTAGGACAAACCTGAAGAAGGCTGCAGCGGAGATGAAGTCACACCATTTATATGTGGAAGGGTAGGACATATGTAATCATGGAGATAAGGGGGAGGGTGTCGAGTTCAAGTAGGGCGAGGTGGTGGTGATGGATCTCGGGGAGGAGAGGCTAGCGGGGCAGCAGGTTCGGTGGTGGTATGGGAGGGAGGTTCGGCTGATAGTGGGTAAGGAATGTCAAGAATATTAGTAGGTATGACAATTGTAGATGAGGGTGTTGAATTATGGGAGGAGAAAGGAAATATGTGTTCGTGAAATTAGACATCACGGGAGATAAATGTAGTGGCAGTGTCTAAGTCATAGAGAAGATAACCATGATGATTTGAGAGATAGCCAATAAAGACACACCGACGGGCACGAAGGGAGAATTTGTCGCGATCACGACGTAGGGTAAATGCATAGCATAGACAACCTAGGACACGTAAATGATTATAGGAAGGATTCGTGTGATTGAGTAGTTCATAGGGTGTTTTGTGCATTAAGTTAGCAGAAGGCGTTCTATTGATTAAGTAGGTAGCAGTGAGGATGCAATTTTTCCAAAATTTGAGGGGAAGATGGGCTTGAAAGCGAAGTCAACGGGCAACGTTGAGTAAATGATGGTGCTTGCATTCGGCAACACCATTTTGTTGAGGCGTTTCAACACAAGTACGTTCATGGAGAATTCCATTATTGTTGAAAAATGTTTGAAGATTATGGGCTAAAAATTCTTGGTCGTTATCAGTGCGCACATGTTTGATCATACAATTGAATTGAGTTTGGACATAAGCAAAAAAATGGCGAATGCATGTGTAGGTATCTGATTTTAATTTCATTAAATATGTCCAAGTGTAGCGGGAATAGTCATCGACGATTGTTAAGAAATAATGTGCACCAGATAAAGTGGCAGTGGGATAACCTCCCCATATATCACAAAATATGCGATTAAATGCAAAAGTACTTTTATTGATAGGAGAGTGAAATTTTAAACGCGACAATTTGCCTCGAGTACAAACATCACAAGATTGTACGGGATGAAATATATTTAAGGACTTATTAGGAGTGTGAAGAGACGGATGACCTAGACGTTGGTGCCATAAGTGGTCAGATAAAGTGGACACGGAAGCTAAATTGGATGGTGGAGTAAAGAAATAGAGACCATGGCGGACTTTACCCGCTCCAATCGGCTTCTTCGTCTTGATGTCCTGAAAAACACAAAAGGAAGGAAAATAGGGAAAGGCATTGTGAAGATTGAGTAAGTTGTGAAATAGATAAAAGATCGTAATGAAAGTTAGAAACATAAAGAACATGATGGAGAGTGATATGTGAATATAAAGAAATTCAACCAACATGGGTGACAGCTACTAAGTCACCATTGGGGAGAGTGACTGAGCGTGGATGAGTGATAGGATGAATTGTGGTGAAGGCATCGAGTGAGGAACACCTATGGTCGGAGGCACCTGTGTCAATGATCCAAGGACGAGTAATAGAATTCAGGTGAGTGGAGAGAGCAATGGAATTACCAATAAAATTTGCAATAGATGGTACTGTTGACTGAAACTGTTGCTCTTGTTCAGGATTGAGACTAAGAGCCAAAACATCACTGGAGGATGGAGTAGCATTGGCCTGAGCGGACTAGTTTGCATTGGTTTGACAAGGGTGATGCCAACCGGTGGGATAACCGATAATACGGAAATAAGTTGTCTTTCAATGGCCATCTTCACCATAATGAGTGCATTTGGGCGACCTCGCCCACGACCGGAAAGGTTACGCTGCTGTGAGAAAGAGGGACGTGTAGCAAGAGCTACACTTTCCGGAGGCGGTCCAGAGATGTAAAGGAGGCGCTATGTTTCTTCTTGGTGAAAGATGGAGTAAACCTTCACTAGAGAGGGAAGTGGGTCCATTGCTAAGACTTGAGCCCGTAGAGCAACAAAGGAGTCATGTAAACTAGTTAGAAACTTGAAAACACGTTCAGCAGTTTGTGAGGCTTTAAGGTCCTTTAGGTCACCACATGAACATGATGGATGAGGAGATAAGGCTTCGAATGCATCCCAAAGAGACTTGATTCGGTGATAGTATACAGTAATGGTGGAGCCACCTTGTTGGAGAGTGGAGAGATCTCGTCGAAGACGGAATAGATGAGGATTGTTACTTTGAGAAAAATGCCCTTTAAGATCTGTCCAAATATCACGGGTGCAGTCATAATAAACCAAGCTGTCGTAGAGAGATTTGTCAATGCTGTTGAGGATCCAGGAGAACACCATGTCATTGCACCTATCCCACAGTTGAGATTCGACAGGGGAGCTGGTTGGTTTAGTGAGTGAACCGTCCACAAAGCCAAGTTTATTTTTGCCATTGACAGCTTTCTTCATGGAGCAACGCCAAGTGTGATAATTTTCAACAGTCCGTAAGGTGGAGACAAGCAGGGAGCCTGGGTGATCTGAGGAGTGTAAGAAATATGGAGAAGATACATCACCAATGAGTTAAGCTATGGTAGGGAGGGTAGCAGAAACTTCATGAGGATTATTGGCTAGAGGGTTGTTGGAATTGTTAGACATGGTTGATCAAAAAAAAAAAAAAAAGGAGATGGCACAGACAAAGAATCACAAGGCTCTGATACCATGTAAAGTGATAAAGAATTGGATTTTCTGTATTAATTCTGTAATGTACAGCCTCCTATTTATACAAGCGTAATGGCAGACTCTATGGAAAGAAAGATATGCAGCCTGATTATGTGCAGTAGCCTGATTATGTGCAATTTCCTATACAAATGAAATGTCTAATGCAAGTAAATATATAGCTCATATTTTGACAGTAAATACACAGATCTTTGACAAATAGAGACATTGTAAAAATGCAAAAATAAATTAGACGTGGGCTATTATGTATCAATATGGAGTGGATAAAATGTATGTATGTTATGAAAAGTAAGTGATAGAAAAATATATATCATAATTCAGCAGATACTTATTCGTTAATCTGGCAATTTAGAGACATTATTGGGAGCAAGATGCATAGAATACTTGTCCAGTTTTATGATCAAATTATCACTTAATACGTCGACTCAAAAGTCAAGTTTAAAACTTCACGCAAGTTACATAAAATAAGAGAGGTGTTGTCCATTAAAGAGCCCAAGTTTCTTGAGAACAAACTTGGATTTTGTTGCAATGTCAACTAAAGACCCATTGAAGATGGAAGACAAATGAAAATAAGTAGAAAGCTATTCATGAAGATCCTTTGGTACCTATATGATGAAACATTTTAAGTGTTGGAGGTAAGTCTTAGATAGTATTGATATTCGATTGTAGATTGATTTCTTTAATTTTTTTTGGGTGAGGGGGGCGGGGGG
>NW_019229866.1:186083-189980 GCF_002742605.1 Olea europaea var. sylvestris
CTTTTTTCGAGTTGAGCCATAGACCACTTGAGTTGATAAGGTCGTTTGCCACCACTATATGTTTGTATGGTAAAAGAAAAAAAAATCAATATTTGCTAACAAAAAAGTAGAATTAAAATTTCAAAAGAAAAGAAGATGGGGTGTAATTTTCACCTTTAACTATGTGCATCCCTTCTATGTAGTTTCCCAACTTCTGTTGTACTTTGTTTGTTCATGGAAAACTCTGAACTCTTGTAAATTATTGCTCCAACGGATCACTTATAAAGTTTACAAGCTGAATTCAATGCTATAAAAGTTGTTTTTAATAGAAAGTTCACATTGCACACTTTCAATGCTAGACTTGGAGTCAATAATTACTACGTCTCAACACTGGATCAGTTAAAGAAACTGATCATCTCTAGTATACACCAGGCACCATGTATCATGATGAATTTAATAGGTCTAAGTTGAAGATAGAAAATTGGTTAATGTTATATTTTCCTTCACCTTATATATTACACGTCTGCTGCAGAGATGGGTATCTTTGATATTTGCAACTTAATGGACTGTGTAAGTTGAATGTGGTCTGTTGGGTTTTTTGATACCCAATAATCCTGGGCGATAATTTAAAACAGTTGTCGGATTATTTATCGACACCTCGGAGACGAACTACACTTTTGGATGGCTCGGGTTTGGGTTGGATTATTTTTTGTTAGTTGGACCATTTAGTGATTAATATGGAGTTGAAAATTGACCCATTAGTTTAGGTTAATTGATAGCCCTCTTAGTGAACCTTAGGCCCAATTGGAGTGACCTAAACTATACCTATATATATCCATCTATTCCAGCAGTTTTATGGGTGGATGATTGAACGTGCAATGGTAAGTGAAAGGGGGCAGTCGGTCTTGGGGAAAAAAGGGAGAGAGATTTTCCACCATTGTTGTCCATTCTTTCTTCCATTGTAGTCACTACCGCGTGTCCTTTGTGGACACTAAATAGAGAGCCATCGGAGAGGCAAAAAGGGCTGTCCAAAGTGAAGGCGAAAGTCTCGGGTCGAGCCAAGGTAAACGGTGACCGTTTGATTTGTTTTCTAAGTTCGAAATCAAGATTTATTGAGGGATTTCCGCTACAAATGGTATCAGAGCCTGTGTGGTTTGTGAGATTATGTGAGGCAATCATGTTAGGCTTATATTCTTTATCTTTGTGAGCCTTCTTTGTGAGTGTTGTGAAGTAATCGACTCTTTCTTCGATTTTTCTTTGTGAGTGCCTCATTCGCCGTTTTCTTTGTGGATTTTTAGAGCTTTGGTGATTGGAAAACCTTTGTGGTCACCGAAAGGTGTTGATTTGTCATAGTGAGTTTGAGATGCATTAGCAGTGAGTTGGATGTCTTTTGGTAAGGTGGAGTAGAGATACCTAGAGGTGCATTAGTGATATGCACGAGAGATGTGGAGTGTGACATTTAGATCATGAGTGGAGATGTGATCAAATGTGTAGAATCATTTATCAGTGAAAGAGACCCTAATCATGTGGAGTGTGAGAGAGACACTTCTATCACTTTTGTAAGGTGGAGTCCCATTAACCACGTAGGTTGGAAGATGTGATGTGATGATAGAGGATTATCCTGAGAGTTTAGGATCTATTGTGACTTGTCAGTTAGACATGAGTTGAGTAATCTATTTAGTGAGCATGGTGGGCGATGAGAGGAGATATGTGTTCTTGAGGTAGGAGTAACACGAAATGGGATAGGATAAGTGTGGTGAGATCTTTTCTTGGGGTCATTTATGCATTTGTTGCATATGTATGTGACCGTATGTTGATTAAATATGTGTTAATCTATGGTTCTGTGTGAACGTGATTTTGAAAAGATCTATATGTGTGTTATCCTATATATCTTCATCGTATGATTGTTTGTTCATTGTGAATACTTGTTTCTACTTGGATGTTCTTAACCTTAGCCCTAGTGAGTACATGGAGCAAGTATGGTATGTGTTTCGGTTCGAAATACGAGGTAAGGTCTGTGATTCCAATTTTATTGGATTACCTTGATTGTGCAAGTATAAACTGTGTGTTTTGGTTGCTCATAGATTATTGGGCATCAAGGTGTAGATTGCTGGGTTTTTTGATACCTAATAATCCGGCCAATGATTTAAAACAGTTGTCAGATTATTTATCGACATCATGGACTTGACTCGACTCGGAGAAAAACTACACTTTTGGATGGCTCAGGTTTAGGTTGGATGATTATTTGGTTAGTTGGACCATTTAGTGATTAATATGGAGTTGAAAATTGACCCATTAGTTTAGGTTAATTGGTAGCCCTCTTAGTGAACCCTAGGCCATATTAGAATGACCTAAACTATACCTATATATATCCATCTATTCCAGCAGTTTTATGGGTGGATGATTGAACGTGCAATGGTGAGTGAAAGGGGGCAGCCGGTCTTGGGGAAAAAAGGGAGAGAGATTTTCCACCATTGTTGTCCATTCTTTCTTCCATTGTAGTCACCACCGCGTGTCCTTTGTGGACACTAAATAGAGAGCCATCGGAGAGGCAAAAAGGGCTGTCCAAAGTGAAGGCAAAAGTCTCGAGTCGAGCCGAGATAAATCGGTGATCGTTTGATTGTTTTCTGCGCCTGGAATCAAAATTTATCGAGGGATTTCTGTCACAGAAAGGCATCATAAGTTTAAGACAGCATTTTCGACATGACTCCCAAAACTTGCTTTTCTAACCCTTTTCTTATTTTTATATTATTTTTGAATTATGTCTATGTCATTTAATTGATTGTGCTAACGGATAAATATCCACACGCAAATCACATATTTTTTCTAACAATCTAAAGTCGTGTTGGGTGATTTGTGCATAATAGTGTATGATCTTCAAAGTGCAAACTAGCTATATTTAGATGGATCGTTTTATTTCAAGTAAAAGTAATCTTGCAATGATACAATAAGCAAATGAACTCCTAATAGAAACATTCTTAACCTAAAGGTTAATTATATACTTCACTACAACAAAATATAATTTAGAGAACGAACTGTATATGTTTGATTTCTGTCTTACTTGAGACAAATATAAGTTAACGATATTCTAAGGATGTCACCTAGTTTCCACGCTTGGAAATAGCAGCAGATTTGGGCTGATGACAAAACTAATACTGTGGAAGTTGATCATGCACGTGATTCCTTGCCTAATGGCATAACGGCTGAGGATGTTTCACTTTTGAGTAATAGTAAAAGAAGAAAAAGGGAATTATAACATAGTTCTTAAGTGATATTTATCTTAAACTTTAGACCTTATGTTTTAATGATTTGTTACCTTTGAGGTATAAAATTATAATGTCTCCTAAGGAAACTAATTCTATCATTTTCATTTTATCTTAATTCATCAAAGTATATTATACCTATTCATATTGAGTCTGAACCTATTCATATTGAGTATGAATTTTGTTTAATGGACTTCATAAATGTGGATATGACAATTACAAACGTTGGTTACTTGATTAATGTGCTATCTGAATGCTTGAAACTTTGTATGCATGTTTCTGACCATTATTTATTGCGGGGCTAAGTTTTGTTAATAATCATTGGAATTAGGTTTTGTTAATCAAGTAAAGAAAGGTATTGTAGGATTTGATTTTGAAGAAGTCAAGCTGAAAAAATAAATAAATAAATCATAAGGAACAAAGTGATTTTCATTATTAAATAGAGGATGGTAAATAAGAAAGAGAGTCTAGGTTAAAAATAAATGTAATAGCAATAGAAGTGAATTAGACGGAGGAAAATCATATACCATGAGCACGTTCTGAAGACACATTATTGCACCACATTTTTTTAGCCGTCAGACATACTAGTGATTATATATATAGTGTAAGAAAGCAAATGGGTACGATTAACTAATGGTAAAAGTTTGAACTGCAT
>NW_019229866.1:190282-206496 GCF_002742605.1 Olea europaea var. sylvestris
TATATATATATATATAGAGAGAGAGAGAGAGAGAGAGAGAGAGAGAGAGAGAGAGATTTTATTGACCCATGTTTGGACGTGGAAAGATAACTTTATTTCAAAAAAAAAAGAAAAAGAAAAAAAAAAGCATGTTCACTTAGATGAAAAGGTTAAAAGATAATAAATAAATTTAAGTGACAATTTAAATTTATATAAATACTGATTTAATTGTCAATTAAGTCTTTAAAGTTGGTTCACGAAATTCTCCATATGGCATTTTTTTTTCCTCCCAAGATATAGTGCAAGTTCTCAAATTGTACGTGGCAAATTGTGAATTTTATTTATGGTATTGTTTATCTTATTCTTGATCAAATGTACTGTAGATCAATAGGCTTCGTATGTTTCTTAAGTCCATTGGTTTGATTTTGATAAATTTTATCTTGTGATATCATTAGGTTTTATTTAAATTATAATGTTATTGGTATTGCTAAATACGGCTTTATATATTTCTGACTAATTTATATGATGGCAATATATGTCTATGTGGAATTGGACAACTACTTCGATAGGTATTCTTTATATAATCAATTATTTGGTCCATTCTACAGACGTTGGAAGAGATATATTAGTCTTATAAATCACTTGTTATGTATTATTAATTATTGTTATAGAATAGAAATGAAGAAAGTGTGGAGTTAACAAAATGTGCATTGTGATTAATCCTGTTAAAAAAAGAAAACATAACAGTTGATGGATTTCAATAAAGCACATTATAGATGGCTTGAATACAGGGGTTATCAAATGGACTTTATATTATATACTCAATTTTTTATCATCAACTGAACAGTTGATCATATTGTATAGTTAACCAATTTTATTTACAATTACATTTGGATCCCAAAAGTAATCCGTTTGTTAGTAATGGTGTGTACTTACAAAAATTTGTTAGCTAATCCCTGAGTTTCCAGCATATCCTGGAGAATTTATAAGATTTGCAACAATGTTTTGCTAGTGTGTGGCCATGTTGGACATTTTGACAGCAAAAAGTGCTTGTGTTTCCTATGTTCAAATCATATCCACATGGATAACATGACGGAAAACTATGGCCATGAAAATTAAGTTTCAGTAGTTGAATATCTTTGAAATGTAGGGGCGTTTAAGATTTCAAATAATATCTTACATGTAATTATTCTTTGTAAACTGACTCTTGAGATGTATTAAAAGTTAAATTATAGATTTGCAGGTGAAATGCAAAAGCTAAATGGATGCACATGCCTAAACGTGTTACCAAAGTCGATATTTAAATTTCATCTATTTATTTGATTATATTTTAAAATTTTCTTAAAAGATTTTGTTAATGTGAGGAAGTGCAGGCGAAAAATAAGAGCTTTACAAATAAATTATACAAATTATTGTCCAAGAGGAATATAAATAAACTATAGTCCAAGATAGATCTACATGAATTATCGAGGGGAATGGGCTTAAGCCCTGCATAAGGGGGTCACCTTCAAGAGTAAACAACCTTTGTGATTGGAAATCCCATGAAAAAGGTTCAATGTGGTAGAAAAATACATACTGCGTGATTTGTAATAGCACTATTTTATTTGTGTTCATCCTTATGGCGATATTGCTAATAATAATGTGATGTTAGGAAGAGTTTATCTTTGAATGAATATCGATGCGAGAATTCTTGTAAGGTGTAGGTCACACACACCCTTAGGGGAATCACCTATGTAAGAGTTGCTATGAGCCCGTAGCTATAAAATTATGCTCTTCTCTAGAAACTCTTATTAGAATCAAGATTAGATCGTATAGCTATTAAGAGTGTTACCCGTTATGAACTAGAGTCTAAATCGATACTGATTGTGGAACAATTGAAATTTGGCCAAATGGACCTAATTCAAGACTTAGTCCATTATGACTCCCTCAAATGAATTTTTTATCGCTATGTGAGGTTCAAGTTCAAAAAAGCCTACACCTACACTAATCACACAGTGTAATGTTGCCACTATATAATATACATTTATCTATTTTGAAAGTTTAAAACTTGTGGGGAATTATTGTAACATAAATGAAAATAAGTTTAAAATTTCAAAATTAAAGGTAATTTTAAATTTCTATTTTCTATTTTAACTTAAATTTTTAATACAAAATCAAAACTCATGATTAATGGATTATAACGTATAAATAAATTGGATTTATTTTCATGAATGTGGGGGGTTATAATTTGTCCCTACAAAAGGAGTGGTGATGCAACATGTAAAAAATAACTTGAGATACAAGTAGAAAATAAAATACTCTTTATATTTCATACTATATTTCTATAGTTTTGGCAGTTCAATAAAATTTCGTTCTCTTCATATAATAAGTTATATTTAATGAATAAAAATTTTAAATATCAAATTAATTAATATATTATATTGTTTATTACTTTACAGCTTAAAATTATTTTCTTATTTATTGAGTTTATATATTTATACCAATTTTCAATTTAACAAGTTTTTAAGTATTTATATATAATTTTTAAATCTCTGTTTTTGGGGTTCTTTTCCTTTCTTTGTTTTTTAATGAGAAAAGTTTAAGAAGAAAAGACAAATATAAACATTGTTAATAGAAGTATACGATTTTCAGTAAAAAATGAAACTTAAAAAACTGACACAGTTAATAGTTAGGCCTGGGCAAATGCCACGCATTTTCCACAACATAAAATTACCAAAAGTGTACGGTGTCAAATTTTGTAATATAGTAAAGGAGTTAAGAGTGTCGAACCCACCGAGATTTTAATTCAATTTCTACTAAGTACTATAATAGTGTAACTCTTATTTTATCTAGATGAATGAAAATTTGAAATCAATGATTTTAACTAAATTAATGATGAATGTGGTGACAAATTCAACAAATAAATGCAAGATATAAGAATAATCAATCTCTAATCAATTTTCCATGTTTATAAGTAAGAACCCAAATGTATTTCTATCCCCTCTCTCGAGTACCGGCTAGAAAATATTCCTAAAAATTAACCCCAATATCTCTATTTTGAATTAAAGTCAAATAATTATTTAGATTATAGTTATTCGATGGAACATGCTTTAAAGAATTTATACTTCTCTCGAAACCCATAAATTCTAGGTTGTATTAATCTTATGATCGTGACTAAATTCCCTCTCTCGAGTGTTAAAATTGACTAGCATATACCCAATCAATTAGTAGCCAATTAATTGAAAGCATTAAAATCATAACACAAATAAACACATATGGAAAATCAAATAGAAATAACTAAAATTAATCAGTCCACATTCTCAAGTTTTGCTTACAATCAAACCCTAAATTAAATGTTTAGGTCATGATGAAAGAATTAAATCTAAACATATTGATTAATAACATATAAAAAGGAAAAGGAAGGAAAACTCTTTTGAAACTTTTAATTCGAATTCCTCTTGATATTCTTCAAGCCACCTTACTTGATTCCTTGATGTTAGCCTCCTTACCCTTGATGAATTGTGTATTGAATTGTTTTCAATCCATTCCCCTCAATCATTCGAGAAAATACATCTTTTGAATGGTATTTATAATATCTTGAAGTTCTTGGACGAATCAGGTATGAGTTGGGTCAAGAAAAGAGTCCAAAAATATATATAAAAAAAATCCTTTTCCCGCATAGCCGGCACCATGGCGCCCAAGATGGGGGCCAGGTATTCTGGTCATTTTCAGTATGGTGGGCGTTGCAACGTTCGGTTCGGGTAAACATTCAGATTGCGCAACTTTCAGTATTTTTATCATGACTTTCTTGTCCAATATCCTATTCAGGTGATTCAAAGCTTGTTAGACAGCTAATTCAAAGGGCTACAATTTTGATTCAAACATTATTCTCCAATTCGATCATTTGCTATGGAAAAAATGTGGGTCTTAATATGAGACTAAAACTCCGGAGCATAACTTTTCGATTGGAAATTGATTTGTGATATTTTTACTTAATTTGATCCCTTTGATATCTTTCCTCATCCATTTCACTCATAGCACTCTTGGATCTTCATTGTGAGGTTTGATACAACTTTTGATTATTTACATTTTAGTCCCCAAAGTTTGGATCTCTTACAATTTAGTCATTTTCTCAAATTTTGCAAACTTTTGCTTAATTCTTCCAATTTCATCAACATATATCACCACATCAAAACACATATTAAAACGTTCTAAAAAATCTCCAGGATAACAAAATAATTAATTAAGTGACATAAATATCATGATTGTAGAGCATTCATCAGCAAAAAATCGAAAAATTGACCAAACCAATCAAACCAAACCGACTTGGGTCAATTCGGGTTGGTTGGACACAGATAATTGGTTTGGTTTGGTTTTCTTTTAAGCAAAATCATGGTGGATTGGTTCAATTATAATTTGATGTTTCAAATCGTTGGTTAACCGAACCAATTCATTCCACTTATGTGCTCACTTTTTTTTCCTTTTATTTTAAGAAAAATAAAGTAAAATCAAAATCAAAAAATAAAGTATAATCTCATAACCATATCTCGATTCCCTCCAATCTTTGATGTTTTCGGTAAGTAATAACACTGGAAATTTTCTTTCACAAGTTTATTATGTTATACTTAGCATTTTTTCTATATTCAAGCAGTCGGACTACATAATACATAAAAAAACAATAAAATTTATATTTTTTTTGTTGATCCATCTCCATTAATATGATTTTATTTGTTAATCAATTGTTATTATGATATAAAATTATTTCGTTATTTTAGTTCTTGTAATTTAAGTGTGCCTAAAAGTCGGACAAAATATTTTAAAAATTTTTAATTTGGACTAAAAGTCCAAACCGATTAACCATGAACTAAACTAAATTGATTTGGTTCAGTTTGGTTTGGTTTAAGAGATAAAGTGTGTTGGTTTGGTTTGAAATTTGTCCAAATGACTAATTTGGTTTTGATTTCAAGTCGCGTCGAGACCTATTAATAGAGTAGTCAATGTATCAAAAAATAGTTTCGTCAACATTCTTGGATGAATAGAAAATTAATTTATGAATTCGAGAGATGTAAGAGAACTTTCCTTCTTTAGAAAAGTTGGATGAAAGAGCAATAGAAATTAAAATGTTGAAGAGTAACAAAATGGTATATGTATTGAAATATATAAAATATTATTTTTTATTTTCTTTTTGGTCTATTTAGTTATATATAATAGCAAATTGATAAATATTTTTATTTTTTTTCTTGAACAATGTATTTTTATTATCAATAACAACAATATAATATGCAAAATGTAAATTTACAAAAAATGATATGCAAATTATAAATGCATATTACTTGGTAAATTTCCCTAAAAGAAATTATAATAGTTTACTATCGAAATACTCAATATATAAGTATTGAATATTATAATTTTATTAATCCTTTAATAATAAATAAATAACATCTTTATAAAATTCTATAACAATCAAAAAATAACTAGTACCTTAAAATAAAGCCCCCTCTCTCTGCACCCGTGTGTTCATTGATTGAACAGGCTCAGTTTGAAAGATAGAGGGACAACTGACAAGTCAAATGTTGAAAATAAAATCGAAAGTATTAAAAAAAATAGAATGAAAAAATAGAAGATAATTTCAGTAGTACACGTCACTAAAAAGGTAATTATCGTGTAACACGTGTATTTTTAAGGTGACAATTAACGGCTTAGTTGATTCCCGTTAATTTATTTTATGATTTGCTATAAAATCATTTTCAATCATACATTCACAAATAAAATGTTCTACACATTCTTCCAAGATTTTTTCTTTTTTTTAACAACACACATTACTAAAAATATTATTCAAAAGTTATTTTCTCTCCAATTAAATATAATCAAACAAGCACTAAATAATCATGGCACTGCACTAACTAATCATGACACTAAGTGTAATGGGAAATGCTATGTGTACACCTCATGGTGTACACAATGCATTACACCCCTCTTGAAACAAAAACCAGAGAACAGAGAATTGAAAAGAAGATGATCTTTGAGAACAATCAAACGTATTATTGAAGCAATGAATAAAATTACATAAGATTGTTCTATAGTTATAGTGAAAAAATGCATAACAAACCATCCTAAACTACTTGCATAAAATCCTATCAGCATAGAGTAAAATACTCTCTTATTTGACATCGTGCTGTTGACCTATTCTATCCCTAGACATTAGGAACAGAAAGATAAAATAAATAACAGAATATGCAATAAACAGAGGAATATGATGCACTAATTTTTAACACTCCCCCTTAGTGCATGCTTATGGTCGATAACTCCAAGTGCAGTTCTAAAACTTTCAAATTTCAGTTTAGCTAATGCCTTTGTAAATATATCAACAATTTGATCGGTAGTATGAACCCCTTTTAACTCAATTTCTTGGTTTAGTACTTTCTCTCGAATAAAGTGGTAATGGACATCAATATGCTTCATTCGCCTATGGAAGATCGGATTTGAGGCAAGTTTCATGGCACTTTAATTATCACAATATATTGGTACAGCATAATCAACTTTAGAGAGAATGTCTCCCATCAAAAACTTCAGCCAAATGCATTCTTGTGCAGCCATTGTTGCAACCATGGATTTCGCTTCAGCACTGGACAAAGCAATAGTAGATTGCTTTTTGCTGCACCAAGAGACAGCTGCCGAACCTATGCTGAAGCAGTACCCAGAAGTTGAACGACGATCTATTGAGTCACCTGCCCAGTCTGCATCAGTAAATCCTTCCAACAGAAAGTTACCAACCCTTTTATACATAAGACCAAATGTGAGAGAACCTTTTACATAGCGAAGGATTCTTTTAGCGTCATCTAAATGAGGAGTTCTTGGACTTTGCATAAACTGAGAAATGACACCGAGCACGCAATTTTTGGCCTTGTGATAGTCAAATAAATCAAACTACCAACAAGTTGTCGAAATCGCCTAGCATCTTGTAACAACTTTCATTCTTCTTTCTTTAGCTTGAGATGTGTCTCCATAGGAGTAGCCATTTCTTTTGACTCCCCCATGTTGAAACGCTCCAACCGATTTTTTGCATATCTACTTTGAGATATAAAATAGCCTTGATCTGATTTTTCCACTTCTAAGCCGAGAAAACATTCAATTTCACCCAAGTTTTTCATTTCAAACCGGACTAACAATTCATTTCTTAGACGAGAAATTTCAACTTCATCATTTCCAGTAATTATCATGTCATCCACATATAGTAAAACCAACAAATGCACATTTGATTCTAGTTTTACAAATAAACTAGAATCCGAGTTGAAAACTTGAAACCCACAAAAGATGAAGTATTGAGCAACTTTACCATACCAAGCACGTGGTGCTTGTTTAAGGCCATACAATGCCTTCTTCAGCCGACACACATAATCTGGAGATTTTTCGGAGATGAATCCTTGAGGTTGTTCCATCAGTACTTCACAATCCAACTCACCGTAAAGAAATTCATTTTTTACATCAAGTTGCCACAATTTCCAATTTCTATAAGCAGCAAGTGAAACAATAGTCCTCATCGTAACCATTTTTGCTACTGGGTTGAAAGTCTCCTCATAGTCTAGTCCGTAGCTTTGAGAGAAACCACGAGCAACTAGACGTGCTTTGTATCTGTCAATTGAGCCATCAGATTTTTTCTTCAAACGATAAACCCATTTGCAGGTGATCAGCTTACAATTTTCTGGTTTTGGCGTAAGCTCCCATGTCTCATTCTTCTTTAAAGCTTCAATTTCTTCTCGCATTGCTGCTTCCCATTCTAGATAGTTCTTAGCTTCTTCATAACACGTTGGTTCTTCATCAATTTCTACTCCAACAAAGAATGTATGAGTTGTAGTACAATGATTAAGTTGTACTTCATAATCCTTGAAATAGTCTGGCTGATTTTTCTTCCTTATTGATCTCCTCATCATCTGTTCATTATCCTCTAAACTTGGAGTATTCAGCCTTGCAGCTGGAGATTCTTCTCTTCTAGGATCATCACATGGCTCTTGTGCATTTATTGTAGGAAATAATTCTTGTTCATCATAAAGGGCAGTGTTCTCAGTGATTGAATTTTGAGTAGAATACGAGGAAGAAACTTCATTAAAGACAACATCTCTGGAAGTGACAAATTTCTTTGTTTTTGGATCCATACACTTCCATCCTTTCTTGCATGAATCATAGCCAACAAAGACACACTTCTTTACTTTGGGGTCTAGTTTGGTTCGATTTGATTTAGGGATATCAACATAACAAGTGGAACCAAACACTCAAAAATAATCCACATTTGGTTTTGCATTATACAATATTTCAAGAGGAGCCTTTTCTTTACCTGGCCATGGAGGTAATCGATTTATCACATGACATGCACACTGGATTGCTTCTGCCCAAAGCTCTCAAGGAAGGTTTTTGTCATGTAACCATGAAAGACTAGTTGAAGTAAGATGTGCCAACTTCCTCTCTGCAACTACGTTTTGCTGAGGTGTGTTAGGACATGTCATCTGCCATTGAATACCGTTATTATCATAATATTGAAAGAAATCATCTGACATGTATTCACCACCATTGTCGCTCCTTAAGCATTTGATTTTCTGTCCAAACTCCTTCTTTATAGTATTGTTGAATTCTATGAACTTAAGTAATGCTTCACCCTTTTCTTTCAAAAAATACACCCAAGTGTATCTGGAATGATCATCTACCAGCACCATGACATAGTGACAACCACTACAACTTGGTGTTTTTGTTGGTCCCATCAGATCTGTATGAATTAATTCGAATAGTCCCAACCTTCAATTGGATGAGTTTTTGAAAGGAAGGCGATGTGATTTTCCATATTGGTAGCCTTGACAAATTACATCTTCATTTATGTTTTTAAGAGTTGGTAAGCCATCTACCAACTTCTTTGAAGATATTTGCTGCAACATTTGATATCCCAAATGGCCTAGTCGAGCATGCCAAATAGTGGAACTGTCGGTTTGGCTCGTCTTCTTCACATATGCCTCCCCTACTGACATAACAAATAGGGAATCTTTCTTTTTACCAACAAGAACAACATAGCTGCAATGTTACTTACATTATCAAGCACTTTGACATCATTTGGACCGAACAAAACATATTTTCCAGAATTAGTAATTTGAGTAATTGAAACTAAATTTTTCTTCAAACCTGGAACATGATAGACATCATTCAGCTGGATATTTACATCATCAGCACCAATCTTCACCACTCTTTCTTTCAATATAGGATAAGCTGAGTTATCAGCAGTGATAATGACTCGTTTTCTGTCATGTTGACGCGTCTCTGAAAATAATGAATCATTTCCAGTTACGTGATGTGAACAACCAGAATCAATGATCCACTCCCGTTTGTAGTCGATGTAGTTGACTGGTGCTTGGTTAGTTTCTGGTTTAAAAATCATTTTATCTCTTCCTTCAATTACTTTAGTAGTGAAGCATTGGTCCCAGTTGAGTTTATTGTTTTCTTCGTCTTCATAAGCTATATTTGCTCTAGAGAGATTCACACGACAGTTTTTCTTTAGGTGCCCAATCTTGCCGCATCTGTAGCACTTAGTGAACTTGTTACCTTGTGGACTATCCCATGACTTCTTCCAATTTAAGCCTTCTTCAGAATCTTTCTCAATAGATTTTCTTCTTGAGAATAAAATAGCATCAGGTTCTGAATTAAAATTCTTGACCATTTGTTTAGCTAAAGCTTCCTGATTAGAGAGCAAGTTCTCTAATTCTTCAACTGATGGCTGACTTGCCCATCCCTGAATGGAAGTAATAAAAGGCAAGTATTCTTTCTTCAAACCACGAATGAAAAATCGTCGTAGACGAGCTTCACTAATTTTCTCATCCGCATCTAGTTCTGAAATTTCAGCACATATATTCTTGACCCGTAAAAAGTATTCTGAAATTGACATACCTCCTTGTGTTGTCATTGCCAATTCATTTTCCAAGAACTGCAGCCTTGCTATATTCTTCTTTAAAAATAGCCTTTCAAGGATCGACCATACCTCCTTTGGCGAACTTACATCACGAACATGATCAATAAACTTCTTACTGATTGATGTTCTCAAGGCCAACAAGGCCTTTCCACATTTGATCTTCCATTTCCTTCGCGGTTCAGCATTATCAGGAGTGTCATCTGGAACTCTGCATCAAAACCAGAGACTAGTTCTCATAGGTCTTGACCTTGAAGATAAGCCTCCATACACATTCTCCAATACTTGTAATTTGTGCCTACAAGCTTCTCAACACCATATTGCGTGTTGGAACTGCTTCCCCCGTTGATTAACTCCATAGCAAAATAATAGTTCCCTTTTCAAGTTTCAGAATTCTCCAACAAGACAAACTTGATAGACAAGAAGAGTGAAATAACAAGGAATGTTAGATGGCTCTGATACCATGAAACAAAAACCAGAGAACAGAGAATTGAAAAGAAGATGATCTTGGAGAACAATCAAACGTATTATTGAAGCAATGAATAAAATTACATCAGATTGTTCTGTATTTATAGTGAAAAAATGCATAACAAACTATCCTAAACTACTTGCATAAAATCCTACCAACATAGAGTAAAATACTCTCTTATTTGACATCGTGTTGTTGACCTATTCTATCCAGGACATTAGAAAGATAAAATAAATGACAGAATTTGCAGTAAATAGAGGAATATGATGCACTAATTTTTAACACCTCTCATATGGAGACAGCCCACAAATATTTTATTGTGTATGGGTCCCCTCCACACTATTTTGTACACATATCATTTTCCAAATGTAATAAAAGTCAGAAGGAGATTCAATCCACTTAGGGTGTGTTTAATTACATTTATTTTTTAATGAAAAATATCAGTTTTTCATCCAAATTCCTATTTTAGGTGTTTGATTATTATTTTTTTCATTGAAAATATTTTCCAACTTTTGAAAATATGCCTAATTTTCCTTTTTTTAAGAAAAATTTTTTCTTTGGGAGGAGGTGGTTTTTGTTTTTTTCAAAACAAGGAAAATATTTTCTCTTCTAAATAATATTTTTCACGTTAATCAAAAACACTCTTACTATTTTTTTAAATTGTTTAAAAATGTCTAGTCTGATTCATATGGATGGACCCACTTGTCTTAAAATAGTAGAGTAGCATTTCACCTTAGATTAATGCTATCTAATATTACAAATACTAGAGCACTAGGCTATGTATCGTTAAAGCGAGTAGACATATTAACTGTAATTTTTTTTTTAATGTGATCTATCTGTTAATGACACTTTACATTAATTTAAGATTTCACTGCATTTAAATCTTGTATTTAACAAGGTACCACACTTTTATCCAAGATTTAATATTTGCATAGTTTTTATAAATAGGTGACATAGATATTTGAATTCTAGCCATTTTATTTGACATTGGTAACGCAATCATTTGATGTAAAATTTTAAAGTATTAAACAAATATCACATACATTCATTTAAAGCTCGTCTTTCACGTTCAAAAAGATTTATAGTACCATGTTAGGAGAACTATACTCACATTTTTTTTCAGTTTTACAAGAAGAAATATGAAATTTTTGCTTGTGATCCGCGATATTTGAAATTTTCTACTTGTGTGATCTCTTTCCAGCAATTCCATGTTAGGAGCGAGATGTCTTTTTTCAACTATAAGGAAAAAATTTCATTGTATATGGACATTTAGACAAGACTAGAGCCAAACCAACCAACAAAATCCGGCCCCAAACTTAAAAAAAAAAATAATAATAATAATAATAATAAAATAGAATTTTAAATTTATAATTGACCTTTGTTCTATTCGATTGCTTACTTGAAAAAAAATATATATATTTCATATTACAAAATTTGTACTAAATATACATTACAAAGATTTTTAAGTTTAAAGATGAAATATTATGATGGTAAGGTTAGATTTTAATGAATTAATTTAATAGTCCATTAAAATTACGTGTCCTCAACTCTTTTTTTTTCCATTAAAAATTACGTATCAATCCACTCAAATTATAATAGATTCTATGAAATTTAGGTGTCCCCAATAAATCATGAATTTCGATGAATTTCATAAATTGGAAGGATTTGAATCCATTATTTTTACTTGCTTGAGTTTATGGCTTGTAATTTATTCCAATTTTCAGATTGAAATCATTTTTAATAAGTTGATATTTATTTGTTTAATTTTTTAGATTGATGAAATTAGTTATTCCAATTTTTTTAATTTGTTTGATGAAATAATTATTTTAAATGACAAAGTTATTAATTTTCTTAATGTACAATTCTATTAATATATAAAAAATTTATTGAAAATAATAATATAGAATTCTGTTAAAATCTTATGAAATGTGTAGAATATTATTCAAATTTAAAAAATATGTGAGAATCCATAAATTTAAAAATATAATAAAAAATAAAAAGAAAATGTTGTGGATAGTCAAAAGACGCTCAGTAACATTTTGTATTGTGAATCTTTATTTACGAATTTTAGGCGATTGTAAATCTTGTTGATGACATTTTAAGTGTATTAATTGCTTTTGTGACAAGAAAACTTAAATAAAAATTAAGATAAATAAATAGTAAAATGATTTATATAATTTTATGTTATTCAATCGATTTTGTCATTTGTTTGTTTTTATTAACATAAAAATATTGATAAAAGGTAATTTAAGAAATAGAAAATAAAATGAATTATATTTATTAACGAAGTAGAAGAGTTATTATCGTAAAATAGCATTGGACCTATATAGAAGACCAACATATTAGGACAATGAATTAATTAGTTTTATTTATGAGTGTTAAATTGATGTTTTAATAATGACAATTGAAGAAGCTGGAAGAAGAATTCGAGAAGTTATTGCTTCTCAAAATCCATAGCTCTATGGTACTCATTCTTCCACGAGCAGTTATTATAATTTGATAATCAAATTTGGGTCTCTGAAAGCAATTCCGAACGGGGTTGAAAAATTCAATCACAATAAGCTAACATAGACAAAACATGAAAGACGCATCAATATCGTTGTGGACTGCCTCTCTATTCTTGGATTGGGCTAATTCTTATTGTCATTGGGTCATGCTATTTGGTCACCAGGTTTTATCCTTAAGTGAAACGCGTATTTTCTCTAAATTGTGAGATTAATTCCTGGCCCTACATCTAATTTTGGTGTGACCAGTGAATCTGGACTCTTTGGTTGGACTATAAAAGCCTACTGTGACCCTTTGCGGCACTGTACAATCTCATTTTTAGGGTTTTTTCTTTGTCTCCTTTTGAGAGTTCTTTCTGCTTCATGATTTTGATTTCCAATCTCTGTAAAATTATTAGTGATGTTTGTATTGTATTTTGTATACAATTTAAGAGATTATGAGGAGAGCAGTTTCTTTGTAAAGGGAGGCAAAATAAAACTTAAGTGAAGAAATTGTGCTTTCTTCATGCATCTTTGTATCGATTCTTTGTGATTTTTAGTGGATTTGAGTCAAATCTACCTGGTAGTTGCTCAACGGGTGAGTAAGCTCCGGCTGAACATCCAGATCCTAAAGGGTGAAAATTCTCGTTGTCTTACTTTCTGCAATTTTTTACTTGTTTTTGCAAATCGTTTATGAGTGAATAATTGATCCTGAGACCAACAAGTAATATCAAAGCACCCTTTCTCGAAAGGTTAGGGTTTCGGTTTAAAAGTTTTTGAAAACTCTAGATTGCAGATCTAAAACTCTTTTTTGAAATTTTTTTGAGTTTTTTGAAAACTAAGTTTGTTTTCTGAAATTTCTAGCTAAGATTAAACTTCGATTTAATTTTTGATTGGATCTTTTTGAATACTTTTTGATAATGCTTGATTACTTTCTTGAAAGAAAGTTATATTTTCTAGATTTCTTGAAGTTCTGGATTTTCTGATTACCACTGAGTTGTATTCTTTCAAAACTCGTTCTGAGTGACGATGAGTTAACTTGACTCACTCAGATTCCTGCTGGTTTCTTGTGACTCATTACTAATTCACACTGAGTTTCTTGTGTAAATATCTTGGATTGTGCAATCAGTTCTGTTATTCCCTTACTACCTTCTTCACTATGAAACATTAAGGTTTCAGTTCTAGTATAAATCCCTTACTATCTTCCTTTTTTAAGTTAATTATTAAATTGTGTACTGCCTATTTTGCGTTGGTTATTAAGGTAAGTGATCTACTGTTACCTTTCTTTGCCCAAGATCTCTTGCAAGGATCTAAGAATCTAAGGAAACAGTGGACTCACGGGTCACCACTCCTTAGGCCTTTCAAATTGATAGCTTAATTTGATTTAAATTGTTCTTGTTGATCAACTACATATCTTGATATTAGATTGTGACATTGGAATCTTTATTGTTCTCTCACACTATCTATACTTGTTATATCCCATGTGTCATATAAACTTGAATCCATGACTTTGTCTGTAATCATAACTACCACATAAAAATTTGAGGTAGAAATTTGGAGGGGGACTAGAGACTTTAGTTTGTGGCTTCAGAAAATGAGAGCTCTATTAGTACAATAGAGATGTGCTGGGGCTATTGATGGAACATGGGATACTGTGATTAGTGCCTATAGAAGATAGGAATTAGATGAGATTGCTTGGAGCTCTATATTTTTGCACCTGTCTGATAGTTTTATTAGGAAGGTTGGAGAAACTATTAATACACAAAGTCTTTGGACCAAACTTAAGTCCCTATATCTGACTAAATCTGTGCCTAATAAATGCTACCAACTAAGGTAATTTTAAAATTTTAGATTTGATCCTTCTTCAAGCTTAGAAGAAAACATTAATGAATTCAAAAGACTGATTCAAGAATTAACTAATTGTGATGAGAAACTGTCTGAAGAACAACAAACAATTTGTTGCTCTGTTAAATGCACTGGGTGATAAATACAGAGATCTGAGAAATGCCTTAGAGACTGGGAGAATTGACTTTACTGTTGATATTGTTATATCATCTTTAAGGAACAAGGAATTTGAATTGAAATCTAAATCTAAAGATCCTAAATTTGGGAAAGGTCTAAATGTTAGGGAAAAGGTAAATCGAAACAAAAAGATCAACCAAAACAATCTATACAATTTCAATTCACACAAGAAATGAAGACCGCAGTTTCCAAAATTCAGAAATCAGAATAAAACTCAAATAAAACCCTAGTTATCAGCCAAAAAATTTTCCTATTGTGGTAAAACTGGACATCTCATAAAAAACTATTTTAAGAAAATATCTAACATAAAAGGAAAACAAATGCAGATAGGTCTGCAACTATGGCTTGCAATAATGAATCTGATATTCAGGGAGTTGTGTTTATTGCCACATCCAAAAGAAACCTAAATGAATGGATTTTAGGCTCTGGGTGTTCTTTTCAAATGTGTCTTAGTAAAGAATGGTTCACTAACTTTACTGAACTTAGTGGTACTCAAATTCAAATGGGAAATTATATGAATTGTCAAATAACGGGCATTGAAAACCTAAAGCTTTTGCTAGAAAACAATAATACCCCTGAGCTCTCCCAAACCTGATATGTTCCTAATCTTCAAAGAAACTTGATTTCTCTTGGGCAATTGGATGATGAATATGATATCATGATCCATAAAGGATTAACTAGAATAAGTCTAAATTCAAAAGAAATAATTTCTTCTCCTAAATCCAATGGGATCTTCACGCTACCGGCTGAACCATTTGTTGGAAACAGCTTTGCAGTTGTAAAGTCTCATGCTAACAAAACCTTGATTTGGCATGGGAGACTAGACCATATCAGTGAAAATAGATTGACTATTTTAAACAAATTAAAATGTTTTGGAAAGGATAATATTAAAAAACTTGAGTTTTGTGAAGATTGTGTTATTGGTATAAAAAAAAAAAAAAAATTGCCCTTTAAAATTGGGGTCCATAAATCCACCTCTACACAAGTATTTACATGCTAACTTGTGGGGTCCAGCATTAGTAAGTACTTTAAGTGGCTTCGAATTTTATCTATTAATTGTAGATGATTTTTCAAGAAAATCTAGACCTTTCTTTTAAAATACAAATATGGTACTTTCCAAACTTTTAAGCAATGGAAACTTATGATTGAAAATTAGACAAATAAGATTATCAAAGCACTTAGAACAGATAATGGGTTTGAATTTTGTAACTTTGAATTTCGCTCATTCTATAAAGAATTTGGAATTTTGAGGCACAGAATGTTACTAAGTTCTGGGCTTCCAAAATTCTTTTGGGGAGAAGCCTTAAAAATCGTTACTTATCTGATAAATAGAATTCCT
>NW_019229866.1:211327-215192 GCF_002742605.1 Olea europaea var. sylvestris
TTTTTCAATGAAAGAGCGTTGAATAATGGAAACATTATTTTTTCCAAAAAAAAAATTGAATTTGGGTCACGAACCCAACAATGTGAGAGAGAGAGAGAGAGACGGAAAGCAAGGAGAAATAACGATGGAAGAATGTGGAATGGATGCCTTTACATTTGTCTTCGGTATTTTTCACATATAATAAATAAAGCTTGTTTAGTAAGAATTAAAATTAGATTTTTAGTAGATTTTGATAAAAAATTTGAAATGTGGTTGAAAGTTATGGGACAATGAAAAGTGTGGTTAATATTGATTGTTTGACTTTGATTTAAATTAAAATAAATACCAAATAGGGGCATAATATTGTAGTGAAAGAGTAAAATAAAAGGGACAACCTAATTATAAAAACTTGATTGAATCACTGTGGAGGATGTTACCTCATGTCCATTCCTATGATGTAACAGTGATGCCCGTAAGGATGAAGGATAAGCAGTAGGCTTTTAATGATTCTTATGCATCGTAAATCGAGTCAAGTAATGCAGGTTACTTGTAATAAGAAATCACCTATGTGAGAAAGAAGTGTGGCCGCTTCTAAGAGAATTGTGTGGGGCTCAATTCTTAGAAACTCTCACAGAACCAGGCGTATATTCATGATCAAAACGAACATAATAATGAGAACTAAATTGTGTTAGAAAAAATCCTCTGTGGAGTATATCATCGTTTACACAAACGGCAGAACAGTTCAAGGACAACGCGTCTAATGGTCGGCTAGTAAAGTAAAAATACTTTCACAAGGGAATGTTCAAAGGGTAATACCTACCTATCATATGCAGGTTTCAATCGTTGAACTTTATCACCAATTCTCTCGTGTCACGTTTTCGTGTCTCTCCCAATTTTCATTCATGTGGGGGATTGTTGGAAAAATGAGTAAATGGGTCACTTTTGGCATAAGTTTGAGTGGAACCCATTGGTCCGATTTGGAAGATCAAAGTTGATCTGTGTTCTCCTCCGTGAGAGTATCGAAACCATATATTTACTTGTCAGACTTGATTAACGGATGAATGAGAAATTGGGGCTGAAAGTTGGCCATTGGAAGATGGTTTATGTGGAAAAAGTGACATTTGTCCCACATAGGAAAATGAAGAAAGCATGAACCAATTTATATATGCCTACACTTTGGAATGGTGTAATCATGTGTAGCATAGAGGTTCTCTCCATGTGCGCGCGCAAAGGGGTGCAAATCTCGGACCAAAATAGCCTTCTGACCTTGAACTTGGGTGGGGGCGCGATTTCGTCCCTTCGAAAATCCAAATTTCTCCAATGACTTTTGAGTTTCTGAAACTGCAAAAACTCCAATGAACTCCCAATGGTCACAGTGTTAATGGGTAGTAATTCCAATGGACTCCCAATGGTCGCAATGTTAATGGGCAGTATGCCTATAAAAAAGCTCATTCTCCAGCAATCTAATACACTCGAAAATCTCACCTATATTCCTGCACACACAGTTTCTTCTTTTCTGCATTCCTTGTCCAGTAAGGTCTTGTTCTTGTGATGATATTGTTCGGATACTAGATCAGTTCGTCAGAGTAGTAACTACGGTGCTCAGATTCTACTATATACCGTTGTATCCTAGGAAACAAACGCTCGGATTAAAACTCAAGCACGTACGGTGAGAAGACGAATCTGTTTTAAGGACACTATGTTTACACATGCCTTGGGTTAACAGTTTATACGAAATTATACGCATGTCGTTAATTTTATTTTATTTTTATTTTTTTTGTTCTCTAAAATTTCTGTTAATTTTCAACTTTTCCATTTAGATTTATTAAATTAACGTGTTTTACATAACTTAATATAATTTAGTTCTAAATTAAATTAATATATTGTGGTTTATCATAATTTAATTTATTGTGTAATTAACTAATATTATAAATCGATATGAGAAAACCCGATATCATTCCACCAATATAATTTTCAACATTTCAAATAGGACCTAAACTCGGACTCGAATATCCGACGTCTTTTATTGCATAAACAAGCAAGCAATAAGTCACAAAAGAGAAAATTCAGTTATCCAACTTCTTTTAGTGCGTAAAATAAGAAAGGAATAAAAGATATAATAAAAAATAGAATTGCAGAATATATACAAAGACAACCCATAAAAAAAGAAAAAGAATTACAAAAGCAAATCATTATTTCTTCGGCTATTAATCTTTGCAATAATAACTCATCACAAATTCTATTTTCGTAACAAATTAAATTTTTTTTTTCGCATCCTAAAAACAAATATATCAAGCAATGAAATTAATGGCAATTACTCTCGTTCATTGGAAATTCACTAAACACTAGAAATGTCTAGCATTGAAAGTTCATATGGTTACTGGGGGTAAATCTGGAAGTAGTGGTAGCACTTAAAGGGCCATGAGATTGGGCAGTCATCGCAAGTTCAAATTGTTTTAAAGAAATTGATGGAAGTGAAAGTATTTCAGGAGCTTTTCGATTTTTCCATTCGGGAATTGGATTGATTGTAGTTGATCCATCCAATCCTATATGGCTTACATGCTTCACATCTGTTGGAAACCCTATTTCCAGTTCCTTTTCCTCCATTTTCTCCCTGTAAACTGAGAGAGAGAGAGAGAGAGAGAGAGAGAGAGTGAGCGAATGAGTGAAAAACATCAATATCTGCTAAAATATGCATCTTGGAGCAAGATGTTTAGTCCCTGTTTGGTTTTAATAAAACTTAGAGTTTTAACACATTTCAATAAAAGTTGATGAAATGTGTATTTAATAAAAATTGTGGATCCCATTAAATATTTGTTTAAAATGAATTTTGGAAAAAACGAGTTTTAAGAAATGGGAACCAAACAAGACCTTAGTATCCTACAATAAATAAAAACAACTAAGACTATGAACAGCAAGAAGAGATATTTTTGTCTATTGTAGAGTTCATTGTTACTACATTCCAAATATATTTCAATACTATATTTTGTATTTATGAAGTGGATATTAACATATGAAATAATGAAAAACACTCTAACTTCTTTGTCTTTCTTAATATTATCAAGTATTGATTAAACGTAGTTCACAATCTTCAAGCAAGAACCCTAAAAACACTACTTAATTTGAGTCGTAGCTAGAAGGAACGAAATTGGCAATTTACTATTTCTTTTCTATAAGTAGTGTGTTTAGTGGGTAGTACTCTGTTAACAAGTTTTCAACTTTTTTTTTTTTTCCCTTCACGGGATGGGGCACCCCACCCCGCCTCGCCCTGCCAACCCATTCAGGGCGGAATTTTTAGCCATCATCACTACATTTGAATGAGAGGCCCATCAAACTCTTTCTTTCTAATTTTAATCTCTTTTTTTAGTTATCTTTTTTTGAAAATCAGTTTTTCTCTCTAAATACTCATTTATTTTCGTCATTTTTCGGTCCCACGTTTTTCATACTCTTTTCCGACCTCTTGTACCTCATATTCTCATATTCTCAATTGGTTCATATTGCACTATTTTTACGTTGGAATAAAATAAAATTTCACATTACGTTATAAAGTTTTATAGCATGTCAACCTGTTTAAAATAGACTAAAATTAAAATGATAAATCTATAATTACAATTAATTTTAATCAAAAAGGAATTAACGATGAAAAATGGAATATTCAATTTTTCAGGAGTAATGTTATTTATAGTCGCTCACTGCGGTAGTCATCCTACGTGACATCTTACATGGTGCTTAGCATGGTTCGATACTCAGGCTTTGAGAGAAATACATTCCACTGTTTTAATATGACAATCTGAAATCTACATGGGAAATAATTCTTTAATGCTCGCTTGGTTGGATATGTAATTAAAACATGAAGTAATTATATCAAGAAATCCCATAATATAAG
>NW_019229866.1:215250-216529 GCF_002742605.1 Olea europaea var. sylvestris
GAGGTGAATTGCATTTGTAGAAACGTGTGGGTCCTAAGGATCAATTTATTAATAAGAATTAAAAAATAAGTTTGGTGGCTGCTCCAACTGCCCAAAGAGATATGAACGAACCCACATGGACTTTATTTAATTTACTAAATCTTTTTCTAAAAAGTTAAAAAGGAAAATTATTGAATCCGATAGCTTGCCCAATCCAACACCATCATTCCACACTTCTCATTTGATGGCAGACACATCTTCTTTCTTTTTTAATCGCCTCTATACAATATTCGAATATTTTTATTTTCATAACATGAATGGACCATAAAAAAATTTTAATTTTTTTGAAGGTTATAACATTCATTTAATTAGGTTGGCACTAATTGACCCTATTAATTTTCACAAGGGTTACTTCAAAAATTTTTACATAAAAATGTAACAAATTTACCAATAATTTTTATACTATCTCCACCAAAAAAATTGAAAAAATAAATAAATAATCAAGTACCTTCATATATAACTGCTAACGTGAATATCTTTCGGGTCAGTTCAAGTTTGTTTAATCATATATACCAGATCTATCGTGCACAAGCTGATAGTATAAACAGAAGAAAAATAATTGGGCATGTAACAAAAGTAAGTTCTTTCAGTATACTTACCAAACAATTGAGAAAAACTTTTGAGATTCTTCATCAATCTACGTATGCCCTTGGAGAAAAGTGGTTTTGGAAGAGCCAAGCATCCTCTCGTTTTCTTCATTGATTTCTCTCTTGAAGGCTTTCCCTCTCCCTCCGTTTGTCCTTAAAATGAAGACCACAAATCAAACAGCCAATATGAGAATAAACTTCAACTATATTTTCACTCTAATATTATGTATATTGTGTAGAGATCGAAAGAGAGAGAGAGAGAGCACATATACTTGTTACAACCACACTTGAGTCTGTGTATTTCTTTTCAGGTAATTGTGTGGTGCTAACTTCAACACTTGTGTCAGAATCACAGCCGAAGGAGAATGGAATTAGTGCAAATTTTTCCATACGATCTCTCATTTTTTTCAAAACATATGCAAAATCAAGCTTCAACCTCACAATGAAGAGAGATCAGAGAGAGAGAGAGAGAGTAAATAAGTATCCAAGTATAAACATCTGTACTTGTAGTCTTATATCAGACTTTTGGCTTCGTAAATAAGATAGAATGATTCTATTTCTAGAAATTTTACACACACACACACACAAAACAGTTTGGTGGGAAAAGTGATAAATGGGAGTGGGGTGGCATAGTTTGAGTCTTGTTTTGTATT
>NW_019229867.1:0-3313 GCF_002742605.1 Olea europaea var. sylvestris
TGGCTCGTTTGTTTGGACACTGAGAAGCAATGTGTCCTGTTCCCAAGCACTTGATGTCCCAACTCCTAGACTGCTGTGGTTCTGCCTTCGGTGCAACCTTGTTAACATTTTCATCCTTTCCCTTAGGTGGTTCACCTTTATTGTTGCTAGCAACCCCATCAACCTTCTCCTCATCCCTTCTAGACCTCCCAAATGAATTTGGCCCTTGTTGATTCCTAGCTCCCCCTTTCCTCTTCAACTGCCTCTCAACCTTCATTGCCATATGTAGCATATCCTCTAACTCCACCTAGTGCTGCAGCTCGACCACATTAGCAATATCCCTGTTCAACCCATTCAAGAATCGTGGCATGGTGGCTTCCCGATCCTCCTCCACTTTAGCCCGAATTATTAAAATTTTCGTTTCTTTGTGGTAATCCTCCACACTCCTCGACCCTTGGTACAGTCCCTGTAATCGTTGATAAAGCTCCCTATGGTAATGGCTGGTGTAAACCTCTTCCTCATAACTGCCTTCAACTCATCCCATGTTCGGATTGGTCTCTCTCCATTCCTATGCTTTGAAGTGATCACCTGATCCCAACAAGTGATGGCGTAATCAGTGAACTCCAAAATTGCCAGCTTCACTCTCTTCTCCTCCGAATAGTTGTGGCACTCAAATATCAATTCCACCTTCTTCTCCCATCCAAGAAACGCCTCCGGGTCACTCTTATCCTAAAATGTTCGGATGGACATTTTTATGCTGCCCATAACTTCATCAACATCACCTCCAACATTGTTCCTACCCCTCTGTTCAAACCTATCACCTCTATTCCTCCTCCTCCCCATGTCAACTTCTTCAAACTCATCCTCATCCCAATCACTACCATACCCATACTCATTTTGCAACTCCACCCTAGGCTCTCATCTAACTGGTCTCCTAGCATGTGGTATGTCTGTCTGTTGCCCCCGACTAAGGGCCCTGTCCAACTTGCTTTCGAACCTGCTTTCCATACTTATCATCATCTGCTCAAATCGTTGTATTAAATCATCCTGCATGTTGGATTGATTTCCCATTCTGCTCGAATTGGATGCTTCTCGTTCTGACATTCTCACATTTTTTTTGCCTCACCAAACTTTTCACTCGAAAATTGCACAATTTTAGGCTTTTGCCCTCAATTAAACTCACCACTCAACCTTTTACCTCTCAATTGCTTCCAATCAGTGTTCTCAAGAACAATATGTGGCTTTGAACTCGTGGAATAATAATTAATTGTGCAAGACACAATAATCAGGGAGTTAAAGGACTAAGACAAATTTTTTTTTGGACACTTGAACAGTGACGACGGTACGGTACGGATGAACAGTGAACTTTATTTTTTTTTTACCCAAAACACAAAACAATTAAACTATGAAAACTTTTTAGATCTAAACTCCAAAAAAAAAAAAAAAAAAAAAAAAAAAAAAAAAAAAAAAAAAAAAAAAAAAAAAAAAAAAACAAAAAAAAAAAAAAAAGGAAACACTAAGAAAGACGAAAAACACAAACAAAGACTCAAAACAAAGAAAATCAAAAGGATATAACTTTGAATCTGGTGCCTAAAGCTCTGATACTACCTGATGTGAATCCAGTAGCAACTAACACTAACGAACCCACACAAGAATGACACAAATCCCAAAAAAGCTAGAAAACAAAGTTTTGGACGCAATTCACAAATCTGCGGACCAAAAAATCAATAGTGTATCAAACTATTAACCTTTTGATCACGAAATTTACAAACTTAATTCGGATTTTGGACTTAACCCAATTAATAATTGAACCAAACAACCCCAAGGTAGCAAAGACACGGAGGACCTTTGATTACAAGATTAATTGAATCTTACCCGAGTTTTGAACGCCACAAGATCGTGAAATCTTGATAAGTTCGGTTTGTTAAGCCAGAACAAGGATTGGAAGCAACTTGCCCCTCTGAATTAATTCTCAAAATATCAAAGTCTCAATACAATGAATGGAAAAATTGTAATTTATACCTAAACCCTAAATTAATGGAAAAACGAAATTTTAAGAGTCCAAGCATAATAGACTTGCCAAAAATAAGAATTATAGCTAAATTAAAAGTCTCACGAAAAAAGGAAATTTCTGGTTCGAAAATGTGCTATGTGGTCGCATAGCACAATCGGATGAGACCGCATAGAAGAAGCAGTTCACCCGGCTAATTTCCCTGCCTCCATGTATTCGACCGCAAGGCTGTGACTACTATGATGTCGCATAGTAGTCGACTGACTCCAATTGTGGCCCTTCAATTCAATCGGTTCCAAGATTATTCGGCTCTGGTCCTTAACACGAAACTGGACCCTTGGCTTGCCAACTTTACCCTTTTGAACTTCGTTTTCAAACACACATTCGTATGGCTTTGTGCATTGTCTTTAACCCGAATGTTCCTCGATCGAGCCCTTTGAGCCTTCTCCATGACCTTCACACTCAGGATTGACCTTGGTTGACTCAAGATTACATCACCTTCCCTCCTATGTCTTGGCTCTTGCTCATGCGGAGGTGGGAAGTTATCATGGTTCAATGGGACCTCGGTGGGTCGGCTAGAAGCGTAGTTGGAGGAAACATCAACTTTCACTTCCCTTTCAAATGGGCTTCCACCTCAACTATAGTCTGGCGAGGCAGGTCTATGACTTTGAACTTCATCTTCTCGTTGGTAGTGCCCTTGAGGGGCGTATGGAGGAATGGGGAAGCCTGCCCTACATTTGGGCCATGAGCTCCCTCATAGCCAAGTTTTGGTTAGCAATATCCCTCATGTTGGCCGCCATGGTAGCCATTTCTCTTGACAGCCATGCCGTCGCCCGCATTCCACCTCTTCTTTGGTGGTGGTAGAGTCTTTGCCGAGCTGCTGGGGCAGCGGGTGGAGGAGGCACATTTGCGTTTTCTCTTACCCTCCTAGGGGGTGTGTCTACGTTTGAACTCATTTTCTTTTCGTTTGACTCTTTAGATTTTGCTAAGTTGTGGGGCTTCCTCTTGTTTTTTTTCAAGAACAAATCATTTTTCAAGGGGGATGCCCAAATGCTCTTCAATAAACTTTCACTACAAGGTTGTTCGTGGTTATGGTATGGTTTTCCACAGACAGTGATAATTTGTTAACCCCAAAAAATGTTGCCAACAGATGCCTGACCCACCCGCGACACGTGAGCGAAGGTCCTACACGCTAAGACACGTGGACGGTCTAGAACGAATGGATCAGGGGCATGGGAGTAGCTCAACGGCGCAAGACGAGAACGTTAGAAATTCGACAGGATGTTCGTAATCTGATTGTACAATAATTACCAATCGGTGCTC